>NC_052508.1:33332225-33608295 GCF_014356525.2 Nilaparvata lugens | reverse complement strand
TTGGTGCTCATAGCAAGCCGAAGTTCAATCAAAGTCAATCAAATGTTCAAGCTAGGATGCAGGTTACTACCTCTTCTATGTCACCTTGTAGTTTTTGTAATTCTGTTGGTCATTTTCCAAATCGTTGTAATGAATTATTGAAGTTACAGGTTACTGATCGTTGGAACGCTGTCCGTGACAAAAGGTTATGTATAATTGCCTCAAGCCTTTCGCACCCAATCATGTTTGTTCGGACAAATCGTGTACACTTTTTGTGGCAAGAGTCACCACACTGTTCTTCACAGGTCGTATCCTCAATCACGGGACACTCAGCCTACTTC
This sequence comes from Nilaparvata lugens, assembly GCF_014356525.2. Classification (NCBI taxonomy): domain Eukaryota; kingdom Metazoa; phylum Arthropoda; class Insecta; order Hemiptera; family Delphacidae; genus Nilaparvata; species Nilaparvata lugens. Next base: position 33,607,975 of record NC_052508.1, on the reverse strand, counting down.
TAAGGATAAGGTAACTTCAAATCTTATTCATTCTCAATCTTTTGCTCCCTCCAGGGTAAGAATGCTGTTTTGAATTCCGTCATGGTTCAGAATGCTGAAACAACTAAGCAAGCTGTTTCTCATGCAGAACAGCCTCAGAAGAACTCTCATGTCACAATGAGCTCCACTTCGTCGCTGTGTTTGCAACAGCAATCAACTGTCGCCTTGTTACCTACTGCTGAAGTTTTGGTTCAATCTTCTAGTGGGGAGTTTATTAAAGCAACCGCTCTTTTAGATTCTTGCTCTGATTGTAATTTGATGTCAACTAGGTTGGCTGAAAAATTGTCACTTGTTACCTTGTATTCTGACACTTTGATTCATAGTGTAGGTGAGAATAAGACCAAATCATCTGTCTCTCATTCAGTTTGCTTGTCTTCATCTGATCGTTCGTGGTCGGTTGAAGAAAATTGTATTGTAGTTGATAGCATATCATCTAATGTTCCTAGGGTGAACATCGATCTCTCCAAAATTTCAATTCCCGTTGAACTTAAATTAGCGGATCCATTGTTTGATCAATCTAAACTGTAGATTGTTACTTGGTGCTGGTATATTCGCATCTATACTTCAGCCTGGTAAATTGTATCTGGCTCAAAACGCTCCCATTCTTCAGAAAACTAGTCTAGGGTTGGGTCATATTTGGTTCTTGTAAAGCTATTCGTCCTGTTGCAGCACCTCGGTCGTGCCTCCCTGCTTCGCCTGTGGCCGCTCCCCGTAGGGTCACGTCAAATTTTCTAACTTCAAATGATGTCTCTCATCAGTTAGAGAAATCAGTTCAGGAAATCAGTCCTCAATCAGTTCAGGTATTAGCTACTACTTCGTCTCGTAATGATGTTATCTCAGGCATAATCAATAGTTGCTCCACCTATCACAAAATTGTTCGTACAACAGCATATGTTCTACGGTTCATTCATAATTGTAGAAAACAAAATTCAGTCGCTCCGCGCTTTGGTCAATTAGCTGTCTCTGAAATTTCAGAAGCTGAAAATTGTATCTTCAAATCTATTCAAGAAGAAGCTTTCTCTGCTGAACTTAAAGCATTGCGTCAAAATCAGGAGCTATTGCCTAATAGTTCTATTAAAGCCTTGTCACCATTTGTTCATTCAGATTCTCTGCTCAGAGTTGGTGGACGTTTGCAAAATGCAAATGCTTCCTTTGATTACAAACATCAAAATTTTGTTGCCTAGCAATCATAAATTCACTCGTGCATTGATTGTTGCTCACCATCGTCGTATAAGTCATGCTGGGGTGCAGGCCACCATGGCCAGTGTAAGACAACGATTTTGGTTTCCCTCCACCCATCGCACCATCAAAAGTGTATTGCGGCATTGCATATTGTGTTTTCGCTTTTCGGCTCTTCGTTCTGAGCAAATCATGGGTAGTTTACCAGCGGCCCGCGTTCAGGCTAATGTTCACCTTCACAATTGTGGTTTGGATTACGCCGGTCCTATTTCCATTCGTGTAGGCGGCCCCAAATCCCGTATTTTTTCTCCACCACTCTTCAGAAAAAAGACCCACTCCTCAACCACTCTTCAGAAAAAAGGCAAATGGTTAAACAATTATGAAAATTTGAAGGTCGGTACAGTTGTCATCTTGAAGGATCCTGGTTCCGCGCAGTCCACTTGGAAGCTGGCGCGCATTACTGAAGTTCATCCCGGTAAGGACGACAAGGTTCGAGTTGTCACTGTTCTCACTCCCTCCGGCACCTTTAAGAGAGCTATTTCGAGTTTAGCACCTCTTCCCATTGATGAGGATTCTAGTTAATCCCCTTGCTCTCATGGTTCATGTTGTATTTTCAGGTTTCATTGTTTTTTTCCCCTGTTCTCACATGGGGCCCAGTTTTCAATTCCAATTGCCTTGCCAGATTTTACATATTTCTTACTTTTCTTATTGTGCCATACCCCCGTATGACACAAGGGGCCCAGTTTATGTAAAATCTGACAAAGCATCTTTGGAACGGTTTCACTTGTTATTCGTTCCACTACTACGTAGACATCATGTCGTCATCATGTCTGTCTGTCTGTGCACTGTGTCCTTTGTGCATCTGTGCTGTTCAGTGACGTCTCAATCGCGGTTTTTTGCCACTGCTCCATCAGCTGGTTTTCTATGCTTTTATTCGTATTTTCTCATAGGATTTTTTGCCGTTGCAATTTTAATATTTGTGCTATTCGATTTTTTAGAATTTTATCTTGTCTTTTGGCATCTTACCTTTTAGTTATTTGCCACTTTTTCACCAAACGTTTGTGGACGTTTCACGTACGTGGCTACATTTCCACTTTCCCCTTTTTTCTTACTAGCGTCTTTGCTTTTGCTGTTTGTCGTTCAATGGAGATAGTCGAGTGTGTTCTTCCTGCGCTCGGTCTAAACCTTTCATCTGAATTCATCGGACTTACAAAACCTTTTAAAAGTGTAATTATTCTTCAAATCAATTCGTTTGTTCTACTCTTCAGTGTATTCATTATTCATCGAGTTCCTCACTCATTACTCTGGTAAAATTGGATAAACTTTGTCTAAAATTGCACCGCGTGTGAGCGTTTCATCGCTATTCATTTGATCTACAAAACCTTTTTAAAGTGTGAATACTCTTCAGATTAATTCGTTGTTCTATTCTTCAAGTGTGATTCAATTATTCATCGAGTTCTTCACTCAATTACTCTGGTAAAATTGGATAAACTTTGTCTGAAATTGCAACCTCGTGTGAGCTTCAGTTGCCATTCTTCTACAATTGGTTTCACCTCGTAAACCTCAAACTTTCAAATGCATCATCTCTACTGTTTGGAAATCAATCCAAAAATTCCACAATTTGAAGATCGGATTATTCGTTTGGAATTCTACCCGCTCCAGCCTATCTTTCCATTGGGGGATTCGCCTGCTGTATTGGACGTTTCCATGCTTGTCATTGCATGGCCTAATCACTTCATCGCTTGCTGATGTCCTGTTCCTGTTGGTATTGCGGATCGTTGCCTGTCTGCCTGGCCGCATCTCTCTTCAAAATTTTATCAGGTTATGTAATTTCTTTTTTCAAGTTTCATTTACGTATGTATCATTATTGTTTTATTAATGTCTATCTTGACATTCAACTCATTGAGGCCACTGACGCCTACTAATGTCTATCTTGACATTCAACTCATTGAGGCCACTGACGCCTACTAATGTCTATCTTGACATTCAACTCATTGAGGCCACTGGCGCCTACTTACTATTTGATTAATGTCTATCTTGACATGCAATTCCTAAGGCCACCGACGCCTATTAATTCATTGTATTTAACAGCTACCCTTGGCTTCACAAGTGATTTTCTGAGGCCACTGACGCCTATATAATTGTATTCAATAGTAGCACTATTAATTCATTGGATTTGACAGCTATCCTTGGCTTTACAAGTGATTCATTGAAGGCCACTGTCGCCTATTATTAATGTCTATCTTGACATTCTTTCACTGAGGCTACCGACGCCTACCTATTGTTTAGTTAATGTCTAGCTTGACATTCATTTCACTGAGGCCATCGACGCCTATTTATTTATTGTATTTAACAGCTACCCTTGGCTTCACAAGTGATTTTCTGAGGCCACTGACGCCTATATAATTGTATTCAATAGTAGCAACTATTAATTCATTGGATTTGACAGCTATCCTTGGCTTTACAAGTGATTCATTGAAGGCCACTGTCGCCTATTATTAATGTCTATCTTGACATTCTTTCACTGAGGCTACCGACGCCTACCTATTGTTTAGTTAATTCTAGCTTGACATTCATTTCACTGAGGCCATCGACGCCTATTTATTTATTGGATTTGACAGCTACTCTTGCTTTACAAGTGATTCATTGAAGGCCACTGTCGCCTATTACTCGTTCCAATTGATGTCTGTCTTGACATTCAATTCATTGAAGGCCCATGTCGCCTATATTCAACCCGGACTGTCCTCATTGTATTTATTAGCTACCCTTAGCTCTTAAGTGATATTTTTAAGGCCAATAACGCCTATTAATTGTTAGGTCGAAATCTAATTTGACATTCAAATCACTGAAGGCCTATGCCGCATATATTTTTATGTATGTTATTTGCTGAGCATTTCTTACGCTTATTGTCATTTTTTAATCATTATTATTGTACCTTAGTAAAACTTTCATTATTGCACTCAATTATTCATTTCAGGTATCATTATTAATACCTTTGCATTTATTGCAATATCATTAATACCAATATCCTAATATTTAATATCATTAATACCTTTGCAGTTATTGTCAGAACTTAATGGTCATTAAGGTATTGACCTAATTTCATTTAAATGTTGTAGTTCTCTACATTTTTCACATGTTGTAATTTTCAAAGTTGAACCAATTTGACTCTTGTTTTGTATGTGGCCATCTGCCTATTATTATTTAAGGATTCAAAGACTTAACCTACTTACAATTGCCTTTGTATGTGCTATCTGCCTATTATTAATTTATTGATCTCAAAATATTTGATTCAATTGTTTGTATGTGGCCATCTGCCTATTATTAATTTATTGATCTCAAAATATTTGATACAATTGTTTTTGTATGTGGCCATCTTCCTACTATTATCATCTTATTATTATTAAATCTTATATTGTTGATTCATTTAGTCTTTTATTGGCATACTTACCACATTTCAAGCTATCAGTATTTTTATGTACAGAATTCAAGATTTATTTGTAGGTATTTATACCAACTAGCATCCACAGTCCACTGCCCTGCCCTTGGATTCTGTCATAAAAATTGGTCCTCCGGGCCGGATTTCTTGATCCAGTGTTTACCTGGGATAATTGTTAATTGGACCAATTGTAAAAATTGGTCCTCCAGCCCGTTCATTTTTGACCCAGTGTTACCTAGGATAATTGTTAATTTTTATTACCCATTTCTTGGTCCATTGAACCTTGGGGTTTCAGTGACCGTGTGCCTAATAGTCTAGCTTGACGCCAATGATTAGGTCCCACTCTAGTGTATATTTTATTTCATTGTACCTTTGTATGTTTAAATTGTTTAATATTAAGCATTCACACACCTGTTTCAAATTTTCAGTACTGGCTGCAACTCAAAGCACGCTGCGACGTGTATGCACCAGCTATCAACTATCTGTACCCTGAGAGACTGAACCGCACTGAACTGGTCACAGACGGCTATTGCGCATTGAGAAACAACACACATGGCATACCACACCGCCTTGCGAGCTCGCTACTTGACTCGCCGCACAGCAAGCTTGATACAACTTGCCTCAAAACCCACAGCGTGCCTCTCTGCGTACTGGACCAGCGCCCAAGGTTGCTTATTGGCGCAGCAATCGCATTGCTACAGTGCCTACTTGTCATTCACTCAGGTTTTTCTGTTAATTTTTTAGCATGTCGGATCATGAGGAAGATTCACTTCCTGAGCCTTCTGCTCTTAATTAATTATGTCATATCATTGCTGTGTACAACATGATAGAGTTCAATCAACAATGACTGCTCTATGTCAATGGTATTGGACATTATCTATGCCTTGTACTGTCAAATCCATCATCAAATCATGTAAACTCTGTTTCCAATTCTCAAAATTTCAATCTGAACAAATCATGGGTCAACTACCTACCATCAGAATTAAATCAGACTACCCTTTCTACAATTCTGGAATTGACTATGCTGGTCTCTTTTCACTCCGCCTAGGTACCCCTAAGTCTCATACTTTTTCCAAAGCGTATTTAGCACTATTTGTGTGCATGGTCACCAAGGCAGTCCACGTCAAAGTAGTGTCAGAATTAACTACTAAATCTTTCATTGCCGCACTTGTTCGCTTTTCAGCACATCGTGGTGTCCCTCATGCGATCTATTTGGATAATGCAACCACTTCTGTAGGATCTCACAATGAACTTCAAGAATTGCATCAATTTTTTGAATCTGATAAAATGCAACGTGAAATTCACAACTACACTTCAGTCCTCAATATTACTTGGCATTTCATTCCTCCCACATCTGGTGGACTAAGGGAAAATGCTGTAAAGAACTTGAAGAAAATTTTCAAAGTTGTCACACTCAATCAAGTTCTGAATTTCAAAGAAATTTCTACGTTTTCAGTGCAGATTGAAGCCATTTTGAACTCGCGCCCTCTCATTCCATTGTCAGGAGATCCGCAAGATTTGCAATACATCTCTCCAGGCCATTTTCTTGTAGGCAGACCAATCACTGCTCTTCCATTTCAAGACCCTCCTACTACACATCTTGATCACAGATCATGTTGGCGTCAGCTTCAAAACGTCACCAAGGAATTATGGGAAGGACAGTCTAAGGAATATCTTGTCATCTTACAGGAAAAGAACAAATGGACTTCAGAATTTCCAAACATCACTGTTGACACCATTGTACTATTGAAGGATTTGAATACACCCCCTGCCTCCTGGAAACCTGCTAGAGTAGTTGAAGTACACCCAGGCCCAGGTCATGATCAAAAAGTTAGTCATTACTGTCCAGACTAGTCATGGTAGATTCAAACGTGCCATTTCGAGCATTGCTCCCCTACCCGAATTTGAGGATTGATTTTGTTGGTCTTTTGTCCAGCACTCTGTATTTTCTTTTGTGTATTTACTTGTTATCATATTGTCTAATAGTTGTTGCTTGTCATTGCAACGCTCGCTTTGTATTGTTGTTTGTCTCATGTTGTCTTTAAAGTATTAGTGTCTGCTGTGTTTCAGTTGTTTTTAACTGTATGACATTAGTTTTTACATAATTTTTCCTCTTTTTCTTGGGCCTTGCTTCACTATTGCTGCACTTCCCCCAAGGCTGGGACCTCATGTAAAAACTCAGTCATACAGACTTTGGTATTTGTATTGTGGCATCAAGCTCCTTTAGTTTGTAAGTTATCCGCTCTGATGCTAGTTGTTTATTAGTGCTAGTTGTCGTTCACACACTTTGTCTACTTCTAATTTTGTATATTTTTAGATGGTATTTTCTGATGTATTTTATTCATTTCATTGTTCTAGTAATTTATATTGCAGTTTTTGTTATATTCTGCAATTATTCGAGCCATTTTGCATTGGTTCTGTGTCATTTTTATTTTCATTACTTCCAACTCCCATCGTTGGCTTTGTTCATTGGACACTTCCATTCTTGTCGCTTCTCAAGCAATTTGCCTGTTCAGGCATCACTTCTCATTTTCTTCAAATATGTAGCAGTTTTATCTTTTCACCCAAATTTAATGTTTTAAAGTGTTTTCTAAGTTCTTCTTGTCATTATGTGCAAATAAGTTTCTCTGTGGGATTTTTTCTGTTCAAATTATATTTGTCATTCCAAAAGCTAACCTATTAGCTTTAAAGTTTAACCATGTTAAAAGTTCTCGTTTAAAGTTTAACCATGTTCAACTTTAAGAATGCAGATATAATTTTCCACAAACTCTATCTTCAAATGCTTCCTGCCATCATAAATTATTATGAACACAAAAAAAAAATTGTATTCGTGAGTATTTAAATGTAAGTTCAATTTTCTCTCTCTTGGCACTTTGTCTGATTGGTTTGGTTACAAGTAACAGTGACTTGTAGGCCACAATACTATCTCTCTGCATCAGGACACTGTGTCTGCTGCACTCAGCATCAGGATTGAATATCCGCCTCTCTACTATTTCCAAGATTCTAGATCTTATGGGTGTATACTAACCCAGTTCAATTCTCAACCAATCAGAAAAGTAGCCTTGCTGCTAACCTCAAGTTTCTTAAACTCCAATCTTGCCTGTGTGCAATTTCTGTTTGCATCCAGTAATCTGGCTTATCAAATGTGCTCAGAACTTTCTGTTTCAAATTGTTTTCAACTGTATCAAATCAATTCAAATTATTTTCACTGTCGTGATGGACATTTGTGCTAACTGTAACCACTACCTCACATTTTGCATATGTTCTGAACTCTGGCACCGTCCCATTCCAACTACAATTTCAAATTTCGTGTGTTGGTCCACCCTGGATCCTGTGTATCCACTCTGAGGTCATTCATCAGTCTTTGGCACTCTTCTCTTCAGTCAATGGAGCTCATCTCATCGGTCGTCAGAGTTATGCTTCATCGGTATTTGGTGTCCTTCTCATTGGTCTCCCCTTCTCTCACTGATTGCATCCAAGGTGTCCTGCCGCCTGTCCAGATCCGAGTCACTGGTGTGTGTCTCACGAGCCCTCCCAGGAGCAAGTTAGATGGCCTGACTTGCAACTATTGTTTATCAGATGAGTTTTTTTGTCACTTTCAATATTTTTAGATTTATTCTTTTGGTCCATTTTTCACAGAGGTATTTCTAATATTCATATTTTAATTCTGTTTTTAAATTGCTATTTATTTGCTACATTGAAACTTCTACTTACCCATTCTTATGAGTCTCTTTCTCCTTTTACCACAACATTGGAAGTCTGTTGTGCAACAATTTTGCCACTTCAAGTATTTGAAGTCACATTTAGTAATTCTGTATACCTATGTATAATTCTAGGAACTTTCAACATTTTCACTTTAATTATCAATCATTTTAATTCAAACAGTACAGCTGTCTTTGCTCTGTTCTACACATTAGCCAGGGTTGCTTCTGCGGTGTACTCTCATGTCATACAAAGTATTGTTATGATTTTTTGAGATTTATTCTGAATTTATTGATGATCCATGGTTGATTCTAATCATCAATACTGTGTAATATTTCTACCCCTTTTTTGTCATTCATTTTTTCAAGAACAATAATTTTAAGAATCAGTGAAAGTGAATTCACAGACAATTGCTTACCTATTGACTTCATAAATATATTAATTCAGGTCCATTAAATTTCTCAATTCAGTTTTGGTAGAAATCAAACTATTCAAGTTACATTTGTCTATATTTAAATTATATATTAATTTACATTGAAAACTTATCCATAATCATTATTTGTATTCTTACATTCTTATTCAGATTTTCACAAATGTTTTGTAACATCCATTGACTTATTGAAATCTTTGAATTTTTCTGCAAGTATTTGTATTATTGTATGAGCCCTTCCCAATCAGCAAAATCAACTTGAATCGAAATCAAAACAAGCTCTTTTTGTCAAACGTGAGGGCTTGATTCAAGATTTCATTCGCATGCGTTTTGCTCGAAATGAGTTGAATTCAAGAGTCCATTTATACATCGTTCAAGACAGTTTCGAGCTCGAAATTCAGGCTCTTATCAGGCTGGTGCTGCGAGCTATAATCAAGGTCGCATTGAAAGCTCGATTCTGGCCCGAGATGCACGGTCGAATCAGGATTGAGATGCAGTCTTGACTCAGGCTTGAAACGCATGCTGGATGCAATCCCCCCATTCAAGGCCACCTGGCACACCTTTCACGAAATGCAAGCTCGATTCTATTGTGATTCCAGATCAATCAGAGTCTCATTCAAGCTGGATGTTTAGAGTGAATCAATCCTGATTCAAGGCATACTGCCTTCTTGAAGTGAGCTTGTTTCAGCTTCGAATCATGAATCTGATTCAAGGCCAGTGCAATCCAATATCAATGCTTAATCATAATTCAAATTTCATCCAGAATTTGAAATAAATCTGTAATTCTTATTATTCATGATTCAATTATTCTTCCAACCTAATGCTCCAATCTTACTATTGCCTTAATACTCTATTTCTATATTCAGTGGACATCCATACATTCTATATTTAGATGAAATCTATATAATATAATATATATATATATTGTATAGATTTCATCTATATAGAATGTATGGATGTCCCCTGAGTATAGAAATAGAGTATTAAGGCAATAGTGAGATTGGAGCATTAGTTTGGAAGAATAATTGAATCATGAATAATAAGAATTACAGATTCATTTCAAATTCTGGATGAAATTTGAATTATGATTAAGCATTGATATTGGATTGCACTGGCCTTGAATCAGATTATGAATATATATTTCATATTTTTAATATTATTCAAATGAAAATATTCCTTAAAATTCTCCTGTGAATGGCAAATTACTTATTCATTCTCTCCTGTCAGGGCAGTCTATCTATAAACTGTCTCTGTAGCTGTATTAATTGAGTCGAGATCGACCTCTGCTAACCAATAACAGCTTGTAGACTGTCCTGAGAGGGAGCAGTGCATGACTCACTCGCCATTCGATGAATTAATAATATCAAATCTGCTCTAGTTCAAACAGCCCTCTATGCTTGCAACACCTCAAATGGAATACAGTTCATATACATCTGAGTAACACAACAATTTATTACTTTGAATATCTATTAAAATATTAAATATATATATTAATATCTATATTGGTTTATTTTCTTTAAAGCTTAATTCCAGAGTATATCATTATGAGTGAAAAATGTAAATAAAAAATTATTTTCAATAAAATGCAATGATTTTTATTGATATTACAAAAATTGAACTTTTAATTTATAACTAATTATATATTTTTACTTTGAACTGCTATTGTCCTCGAATTGAGCTTCATGAGGCGTAGTCTCTCTGCTCTTGGTCCTGTAAAAATAATATGAAATGTACAGTTTAGTGGGATAACTTAATAGGTTATTATGAGTAAAATATGAAATTTCTCGGTAATCAATTCTCAGAATGCTGATTATGTAGCTTATCAACTCATACAGAGTGTCCCAAAAATACATACATCAGTACTACCACAACCACAGTATTCTATTCTTCAAGGTATATTCTGAATCCTCCATAGTTTTCATGTAATCCGGCATTTAATTTTTTAAAAATAATCACCATATTTATTTAATGGATGAACATTTTCCTTAAAAATTTAGAATGGTATCATGTCTACATTAAAGTTTTAAATTAAAGTTTACTGTCTGAATCATTGTTCAATGGAAATGTGTATGACGAGTAAAATTCAGAGCTTCCAATTCTCAAGAGAATTATGCCTGATTTTGTAAAATCCTATAATAAATTACTGAGATATAGTTATTTTTGTCTTCTAGCTTTGTCTACATGTCCTCGAAAAAACTTAAGGGCCAGGTACCATATGGTTCTTGGAGTGATATCCATGCCATTTCAAAAATATCATGCAAAAAACTTTTATAAATTGGAGTCTGTTATACATACTGTAACTTTCAGGATAAGTTATTGGTCAAATACTCTACCTTTTGACATACATAAATGAACTTCAACCCCTCATAAGGGGTTGACTTAGGCCTTCATAAGGACATCTCATTTACATTTAGGACAGTTTGGCACACTGTCAAACGAGAGAAGGGGAGCATTTCGAGCATCTTTTGAAATTAAATGTAACAGAAATAAATAATCAGTTTTTAATGTGTTCCGTTATTCATTGAAAAAGTGTAGTTTTAAGTTTTATTACTTTTATCAATCATTTCTATAAAAACTAGAACTAAATCAGCCCCCATTTTTGATAAAAGTATCATAGAACATTTTCATTGATGTCATCATTCTTGTTTTAAAAAGGCCTTTAAAATTATGTACCACACAATGGGTGTTTACATTTTAAATATTTGAGTTACAACCCCTCATCTCTTTAAAAACTAAAACTTCAATCAGCAAAGTTATTAAGGAGATGTTAATATAACTTAATCTTTATAGATTCTATTAGATTGAACATAACTTATCATACATATGATAGACATATGTGTTTGCCAAGTTCCGTTCAATCTAATAGAATCTATAAAGATTAAGTTATTAACATTTTGTTACGTGTAAACGCAGCTTTATCAACTGATTTCTGTAACTTATATCTACTCATCTGGCTGAGTTTGACTGATTGTCTTGGGGTGGTACTTGAATGAAAGTGGAATGAGAGATATCTATGTTGAATTTGAAATATTTGGAGAGAATACTGTTGGAAATCTATTGAGGGGAGATCAGTATAATTAAGGTGTGAGAGCAAGCAATCAATTCAATGAAACAACTACAAGGACTCATGAACGGTTCAAATATGAGAGATTGTCAAAGTATATTTGAAAGAAGTCAGGAGCTATTTGTAGAGTTTTTTTAGAATCAAAATCAATGACTACTTGAAATATTTATGACTGATTATTGTAACATAGTTTAAATTATCTTAAATTGTATTCATGCTCATAAGGATGGACACTGGTATTGCACATAGAAACTGTTCGAGAAAAGATCCCATAATTTTTCCATTCAATCACACAAACTATGTTATAAAGTCTGTGTCATATCTAGAAAATATGAAAAATACCCATAGAAGTGAAAAATAATTTCCAATAAGAAAACATTAACTCTATACAGTCAATACATTGACTCTCTGTCAAATGAAACCTTGAAAATTTAATAAATGTGACAACCGATCATGCTTTAGAGCAAACCCTCATTAGATCATTCAAAACTGAGTGATTGGAATAGCTGGTTCTTCAAAGGCTTTCCTAAAATGGCTGCTACTACATTAATAAATCTTCCATCAAAGATATGTTCAAGTATGTTGACATCATTATGGATATCACTGGAGACTGTGAAGAAAGTCATTTAATGAAGTAAAACAAGAATAATGAGAGATGAGAATGATTTCCAGAAGCATAATCTTCTCAAGAGAACATAACATTTTTCTTCAAGACTCTGATGGACAACAGAATCTGCATAATGCTATCAATGGTCTGGAAGCAAGTGAAGAAGTGTGTGATTCTCTTTTGAACGTATAGAAAGAAATAGTTATTCGGTCTCCAACGATTTTTATCTGAACATAGTTGTGGCAAATTGTAAAAGTGTATTCTCACCTATAAAAAGAAACAAAGTTCTTTCATTCTCCACGATGCAATCAAACAAAAATCCTAGTCTTAGTTAATTCTAGAACAAAAAGATCTGATCTCTGTATTTTTACTAGGTAGCTGTTTAAAGATAATTCAGCATTGAAGTTTTAGTGCAGCATGCATTTCTACAATAACCGCAATCTCTGTCAACATCTGATGGATATTTGAAAAAAAACTCTTAATCTCACTTGGCCTATGAAATTGTAAGTGAAACTAGTTGTGGATTTAACTAAATCCCTAAATATCATTGACAAATTCGCATAATGATGACATGGCTCTCCTGAATTCAACTCCTACTTCACTTTTCAAAACTTCAATACGCTGCAAGATTATTGAAACTTTGTGATGAGAAGAGTTATGAAAATTCTCAATAAAGATGGAGTGATACAGGTGGACATAGCTTTTTATGTCTATGATCTAAAATCAAACAAAGGTAGTGAACATATTAGAAGCAGCAGAGTAAAAGAATCACTCCAATAATATGCTCTCCAAACCATCGAGACTTGATTTCTAAATCTGTGGCAGATATTTATTAATGTGACATGCAAGATTCTATAAAGGAATTATCCATACGTTAGCTACGTGCAGGAATACATACATTCATTCATTCATTTGTGGATAAAATTACAAATCATATAAATATGTTTGGGAAAGAATAGCAGGCATGGCCCAAAACTATTCGAATCCCAAATTTTGATACTGAATAACTTGTTACCATTTCAAAACAGTCTGAACGGGAGTACCATAATGGATGAATCAATCAAAAGTTAGTGAAATATTATTATAATAATACTGTTAGAAATAATATGAATGAATATTTAAATTTTCATTTCATTTTGATTTGACACATATCTATTATTATATTGGATATAATTCTCAAAAGTCCACGACAAACTGAAGATTCACGAAAGATTAACATTTTCATACTAAACATAATAATTATGATAAAGAATGAATGATGAATTCCATTTCCACCATGAAGAACTAAGAAATTCCACAAATATTTCTTGGAAACTAACTGACCACTATATCAAGTAAGTGTGGCCAGTGTGCAATTAGTAATATAATTTAGCCTGCAGCGCATCACAATAAATTAATTTGAAATAAAAACAATAGAACATAAACATATATAAATATTAACTTTATTCTATCCTAATATATTTCATGAAACCCAAGTTTCGTTTATTTCAAACAGTCATTTCTTAGTTTCCTTGCAGAATGAGATGAAGTTTGTAATTTTGACCATAATTAGTATATTATGATGAGAATTATCAATTATTTAGGCTTGATAGTTGAAAAATCGTGTTCAGCGACCGAAAATACATAAGATAGCGTTCCTGAAATACATCATTTGAATGCATAGACTAGTAGGAGCGATGAGATAGACAGGCCATTACGCACATTAATCATGGGGGAGGACCGCGCCGCAGCGTAACAGTGCTACTTATCCCCCTCCCACCGCCGCATCTATGATCGTAACCCCCAAACTATATATATCATTGGATTCAGCAAGAAACGGCCTACAACGTTTATTGAGAGCCTTTTCCTCTAAGTCGGCTAATTACTTAAATATTCGAGAAATAACAAAAAGTCCATAATAAAAAAATACATTTTTCGAGATATTTTATTTTTTTACGGAAAAACTATGCGGTTTATCGCAAAAAAGTATAGGACCACATTGAAAGCCAGTTATGTGTACATAATATTGAGAAAAAATTAAAAGCTGTACTATGAATAGTAACTGCAGGACAGGCGATTTTAAAAACGCGCATTTTTTACAACTTACCCCCCTCCCACCCAAGCTGTCGACCACCCTGGGACGTGACGACATCGAGTTTCATATACACTAAAGACCCCCTAACAATAATCCGAAGTCAAATTCTCTGCCTCTCTCATGTATGCTCAATGTAAGCCAGCGCCTGGACTATTTCGATATCTCACTCCCATGAAATGGAGTTTTTGTGTTCCCATTTGATGCACGGCCAGTATTATGAGAATTTCATGGCCAGCTCATCAATCATTATTCTTCTCAAGATATTATTGACACATTGGCCAATATTAGCGCTCCCCACTGTCCTCATATGCTCTATCTAAAAAAATCAAAACAATTTTATTAGTACTGTGTAAAATGATCAGTCATAAATGGTTTGCGAAATGAAGGACATTCATTCCGCAAAAACGTTATTTTTGAGTGGAGCTCAGTTCTGTTTAACTCATAGTAAGATTATTCTAGGAAAGAAGCTGAAAGAAATCTACGATGTCTCTCAGATGACGTTCCAAAAATGATGCAGTAAAATGCGCGCGTGGGGGTCCTGCACTCTTAGACTCCCTACATTCAATACAAATTAACGGAAAATTTCTTAACTATATTCACTATAGGGGCTATCTTTCCTATTAGTTGAAGAGATCCAAACATACAGTTACAGTATTTGACAATTCAATGTTATGTCTTCATGTAATCACGATTTCCACGGTTTGAGTTAATTTTAAAGAATAATGGTCATTAAATTTTCTCAGCATCGAACTTTACACAAGTTCTATCCTTTCAAGATACAAGGTTATTATTAAATATTCAGTTATATTCCTTCCAAAACCTTGCGAATTCTAATAAACATTGAAGTTGAAAATATTTTACTAGTTCTGTTGAATATCCAAACAAATTTTGTGTTGGAAATAATCGATTCATGTCATCATAATGTCTCTAAAAGAAAAAAGTTATAAATTTGATAAGAGATCCATTTCTATTCATTGGAAATTGTATCGGTAGATGCGTTCCTTTTTTGAATTAAAAAGTTTAAAATACTCCTTTGAAACACTTTGTATAACAAGGCATGAGCATAATGTACCTAGATTGTTAACCACATCGTCTTTGACTTTGGTGTAGGCTACTTATCGGATAATACACTAAATGGATAAATAACTAATTGAATGAATAAATCAAGACATACCTATATAATATTTTTTCGTTGGGGCTATTCTTGAATAGAAATAAAAAAAAACTCCAAGTACCCTTTTTTTAAATTGTTTATTTACGAAATGTTTCAACCTTGATGCCATTATCAAGTAATTGAATAAAATAAAATGAATAAAAAAAAACATTGAATAGATACTATTACAAGCTTCTTATTTCTGATCATAGCTAGTACATTCATATGATTTTTCAAACTATAAATGTTAATTTTGAATTTATATTTAATAATGATAATAATAATACTGAGGATGATGCCCACATAAGCTCATAGGCTTGTGCGTGGGTAATGAGTGAGAGGGATGATGTTGAGAGGTGACTACTTTTTAGTTAGTCAAGACCATCGGCTAACTAAAGCTAGCTAACGTCGGCTATATATCGTCTCCTCCGAAAGACCAAATCTATGTGATTGTGCTGTGGTCAAAAACTTTGCCCCCGGTCGAGATTAGAACTCGGGTTCTCTTGATAATTAGACCGGTTCATTATCACTTACTCTAACGAGCCATCCAGTTAAATTTGCATGATTTTATAAGAAAAAGGATTATTGAACTGAATTTATTATTTTATCTCTGTTTAATCATGGAAATATAAGTGTAAAACTGAGGCCCTGAAACCTGCACTGAATATTAAAGAAGAATTTCACATTTAAGTGCCGGCAAAATTAATAAGAGATAAAATAATAAATTTAATTCAATTGGACATCAATAATCCTATTTTTGATAAAATCATGCAAATATAAATTCAAAATTTACAGTCCTAGTCTGGAAAATCATATCAATGTACTAACATAAGTGATCAGAAATAAGTAGCTTGTGATAGTATTTATTTAATGCTATTTTCTATTGAATTACATGATAATGGCATCATGGCCAAAACATGTCGTAGGTATATAAAAAATTTTTAAAAAGTGTACTTAGATTTTTATTTTTTATTCCTATTCAAGAAATATTTATTATATAAAATATTATATATTGCTGGAGTTACTCACAAACGATTTTCTCCTCCCATTCTGACTGGAAATTGACCATCTCCCTCAATGGAAGTAAAGATTATCTGATGATTTCCTCATCTATACAAGCTCTTGTTATTTTACTGCTGTTTGGTCTCGCTTCTTCGCTGTAATAGAAACAATAACTGAAATTAGGTCATGATTTTTTTAATTAAAGATAACAATTAAATTAGAAAATTTCTCGTAACTTTGGTACCGTGTGACTATTGAAAAAATGAGTTGATTGAAATTAGGGATTCAATATTAAAAGGGAAAAGAAAATATCAAAAGTTTCCTGATAACATAAGATGAAGCTTAATTGATTGATTGATTGATTACTTTATTTATGTAGATTGCAATATATACTGGCTTATACACTAAACTTATACAATAGCTTACAATACAGCAAAGTTTTAGATGAATTTACATAACATAAACTAAGAAAAAATTATTGAACTGTACAATGGTATGAAAAAAATCAATTGGGAATAACTATACAAGATAATATTGTAATGCATCTACATAAATTGGCGGAGCTTTGGACATATCAATATCCATTCTTTGGAAAGAATAAAATATCCTTCCCAGTAACTCTCAACCAAGTGATCAAAGATTATAAAAACAAGGATTGTCCTATTCAGGAATATTGTATCCCAAATTCAAATCCCAAAAGCAGTGAACAACTAGTGTTCAAAATTTGAATATTTTTCATAAAATGGGATAGACATAGAACATTTTTGAAGAGAAAATAACTTTGGATTCATTCAACTATAGGTATATTGTCTTAATAAGCTATCAGACTGACTAAAAGATCAAAAGCGATTGCATGAAATTTTGATTCATTCTAACTCAACATTAAAAATAGAGTTGATACTATTTCAAATAATTTGTAGATAAATAAGTAGTGGGCAATATTTGTAAATTATTCAAAAATTGAGAAAATTATAAAGAAAGATGACTTCATTTCCAAATCTATTTGAAACTTCTGACAATACTGGATCTGACGACATCAAATAAGAATTTCCAAAACAATTTTGTTTCCAATACAATAAATCAAGTAGGTACCGTAATAAAAAAATATGGTTGTAGTTTTCATTCACCTGCACTGACACTGTAGACTCAGGAGCAGACACAGTAACGAAGAGGAACGAAGACAAAAATGAGAACACAGGAAACAGGAAAAAGAACAGATAGAAACTCGATAATTAAAACAAACCTATACACTACAACTAACTATCTCACTGGATTACTGGAGCGCACTGTGCGATATGTCATCCACTTCAAAGCTTTAAAGTTTAAACCGTAGTGAAAAGTGAACTAACAAACAGAAATTGCTCGAATGGAAGAACTCTTGTCTTGTCTCAGAAATTCAAAACCAAACCATCATCCCCTCTCCACTTCGTACCTTGGAGTTGGCCATTGGACACATTAGCAAGTATAGTGGAGAAATATAGTGGTGACTGGAGAATAGAAAATAGAAAGTAGGTGCATGTGCGTTTGTGTATGTGTGGGACTGTATGTGTGTGTGTGTGAGAGAGAGAGAGAAAGTGTGAGTGAGTGAGAGAGTGCGTGTGAGAAAGTGTGTGTTAGAGGGAGAGAGAGTGAGTGAGTGAAGGAGAGTGCTAGAGGGCGAGTGTTGGATTCCTGTTTTCAGTCCAAAATGTCACTGACAAAAAGCTGTCTTCCCTTTTGTTTGAAAATTAAATAGGGTAGTGCAAATTCCTGACCATGAAACAGAACATTTTTTGTTGTATGTTCTATCCTTCAGCAGAAAACTGGAAACATGCTCCATGGAGTGCTATATAGATCGCTGATTGAGAAGCTCTATCAAATATAAGAAGCAGTTAATATTTTAATTGAATTAAAGTTACGTTAATTTCTAGCGTAATTTTGGGAGGATTTGAAAACATTTTCACCAAAACATCCTAGACCTTAGTAGAGCGTGTGTCAAATTGTAACATTTTATTAAAAAGTTCTCAAAAAGCTTATTTAACATTTTATCACAAGAAGGATTCTCACAAATGGTAGACTTTTTGTGTAATTTGAAACAGATAAGGTTTGCTACCCAGACAGAAAATCTATTTCCAATTTTTCATTTTAATCTTGTTGAAAAATAGTGATCATTAACATGCTTGCATTTCTCAGCTTAGAATCAGATTTCTGACGAATTTCTCTATACCCATAATATACATTTCATATTATGCAATTCACGATTATATTACATGATTATACAGTATAATGCATGATTTGAGTTTCATTCTATAATGTGTATAATTTTTCATCGAATATGCACTTTATTGTATAAATACCTTTTAAGGAATTCATCTGTAGTTCAGTATACTCTTGTACTGAACTATTACAACTGTTGTAACTATTACAACAGTTTTCAATTGAATTTTGTATTTCGTGAAGTGGGGGAATATCAATGCCACAAATCAGGGAATTATTCATTGGCGAATTTTCATTTCTAATTAGCTAGTCTACGGTGTAGAATCTTAATTCAGATAGCAACTAGGTCTATTGCTTGGTAGGATTGAATGGAATTATTAATTATCAATTGGGAAAGAGTTCAGCAAGTGACTTCTTCATTTCTTCATCATATTCTCTGATGTGGTGCGATCTTTTCAATTTTTGAGGGACAAGACGTTCCCCTCAAAAAGGTGGAATGAACATAAAAAATGAAAGGAGAGTTGAACAAAAACATATTTCATATGAACTGAATGGAGGTTTCTTTGGAATCTAGTAACATAGCATAAAATATTATAATATATAATCTGAAACATGATAAGTCTGTACCTATATTTTTCTCTCATGACTCACTTTTACGCCAATTGTCTAATGACTCATCATCCATGTCTAGTCTATTCTTTATTCAAATGTTATTCACACTCTTATTATCTCAGTCACTGAATTCACTCCTTATCCAATGTCTCAGTTTTAAAAGTTTACTTAGTTTTTTTAAGTTTATCTCCCTTTTCTCCTTCCGATTATCAAGATTTATTGACTGATCCTCTAACCTTCAATTATGATTATTATACAATTTCAGAAGCTTCAATCAATTAATAATCAATGTAATTAGTGATTCCATTCAGGGTTGATTTCGATCATGAACTTCAATAAGAGTGTTCCAGTTCTAAGCCAATCACCAGTTCAAATTTTGATCCACCAAATCCGTAGGCCTATAAGCCTACATGCTGTTTGATTAAGACTCTTGAATAAGCGGTCAACCCTTCAATAAATAGCTCTGATCAGTAATAAAATATAGCTCAGCCACTTAGTAATAAGTGAGAGACAATTATTGTCTAGAAAGCCTTATACCGTGAATAAACAGGTTTTCTATGTACTATCATCATAAAAAATTGTATACATAACAATCGATTGAACAATAACATTGATTTCATTCAAAGTCTACCCTTAAAGAAAATCTTGATTTCATATGAAGATGTGTCAAATAAATTAATTATTCTCTTGTATTTTTTATTCTGTAAAAGGGGACTCAATTAATGAAACATTAGAGTCACTATCTTCAATATAATATTAGGGCATTTCCAGCAGCCGAATAACTTTTATAACTGAATACAATGAAAACATTCTGAATCAGACCAATTCAGCATTCAAAAAAGGCGCTGCACTAAACTTTAGTTCAAAATTCCAACACATGAACACTACAGGTTGGTCTCCTCTCCCCTGTATTGGAGGAGATTTTGGAAGGGAATATCCAAAAAGACAATGTAAAATAGGCTACTCGAGGATTGTTTGACACTCGCAATAGAAGTAAAATTCAAGGGAATGCATAGCAAGCCATATTCAAGATCAATTCAAATCGGCTTCAACTGACAAGGGGTTTTCAAGGCAAAGCCAAGACTTGTTTGACCCATGCAATAAAAGCTAAATTCGAACGAATACCTATCGAGCCATATTAAGATCAATTCCAATCAAGTCTGTCGGCTTTAACTGACAAGGGGTATTCAAGGCAAAGTCAAAACTTGTTTGACCCATGCAATAAAAGAAAAATTCGAACAAATACCTATCGAGCCATATTCAAGATCGATTCCAACCAAGTTTGTTAGCCTTGAAAAACAAGGGTATGCTGCTTTCGATTCTAGTATGGAAATTCAAGGGGATTTCGAGTTGAATGTCAAGCAAGATCGTTTCCATCTTGATTCAACTTCAGCCTTGATTGGCAAGTGAAGGCTGCTTCTAATTCAAGCCTTGAATCAAGCCTTACTGCTGACCGGGTTTTTATATCTCCATCATCAGTAAACATTTTGTCGTTTGTGAACTATTCTAAGCCTATGACAAAAAGGCAAAATAAAATCAGTCATTGTTTCTGTACATCTTTGTCTTTATTTAGAAAAATCATTATCACAGGTATCAACTCAGAACTATTACATTTTTTAGGTTTACAGTTACAATTCTTTTCAAACATTCTAGCTTCCAGAGTTAATTACAATTTGTATAACAATTGTAATTTCAATTTGGCACTTTGTTGGGTCTGTGGTGCAAGAACTAGACAAGTATTAGTTCTTTTATCAAATTCTGTTTCTCACACCATACAGTCCACTCAAGTTAGGTTGGCTTTACAAACCAACCTGCCACGAGACTCATCAAGCACTCACTAAAATTATCACTAAAAAACTTACGATATTTCCAATTGTTCATTTTAATATGAACCAAACTGAACTTGACTTCTATGCCACATTGTCGGCTTTCACTATCCATGACTACAATAATTATTATCACATATTATTGCAGTGAACTTATTTGGTATTTGATTATTAATTCATATTAATTGATTTCAAAACATACAATATTTCCAATTGTTCATTTTAATATGAACCAAACTGAACTTGACTTCTATGCCACATTGTCAACTTTCACTATCCATAACTACAATTATTATCATGTATTATTGCAGTGAATTTATTTGGTATTTAATTATTATTTCATGTTTATTGATTTCAAGCTACAATATTTTCCAATTGTTTATTTCAATATGAACCCAATTGAATTTGATTTCTATGCCACATTGCTGGCTTTTATTGCTTATGACTGCAATCATTATCACTACTTATTATTGCAGTGAATTTGTTCTGTAACTTATCCATATTATCTTTATTCTGATAATTTTGTTTACACTAGTGTTTTATTGTCCATTCAATTATTGTCAATATTAGTAATCTACATATAACATAGATAACCTACTCTATATCAAACTATTATTTTTCAGTTAAATTGATTCAAAATAATTAGCACTCACTAAAATTATCATTACAATAGAATTTAAAGCATTATAATATTGCATAACATTTATTCCAAGTTAATTGAACATTATATTTTCAATTTAGCTTACTTTACATCTGCTGAGTGTATTTGTAACCACATTAATTCAATTAATATTTTTCTCAAAGTCCATGCTTTATCTGGAATAAAGATTTTTGAATTCCATTGATAATTAGTTGGTTTAATGATATTTTCATGTTATTGACAAATTTATTTTGCCTGACTATTGCATCAAATCTTTTGAGCCCATATAAACCCTTTTGTCAATCTCCATCAGACTATTATTTTATCTTAGCTATTTACCTTTATCAACCTTTTATATGTCAATAATTTTTCTGCATTTTATGTACAAATGCAGTGGTCCTCCTTTTCTTCGAACAAACTACCTTAATGTTGTGTCTGGATACAAATGATTATTTTCATTCATCCACTTGCTCTCTGCAAGCTACCAGAACCCGGATACACCATAAAGTCTTGGTCAGCTCTGTGCCGGATTCAGTTATTAATCCTATGTATTTTGTTTCTTTTCATGTAAAACTACTTCAAATCCCGCTGTTTGGGACGTGCCTTCTGTTAAGATCAACTCAGCTGCTATCTCCATTCCAAGCTGTGTCAACCAAGCTCAAGACACTGCATTCAGTTGTCACAAAGTAAAATTGTGACGAGAAAATAGTTAATAATATTACTGAAAGACGCTCGGCTATCAGCAAAGCTAGCCGACCGCGGAGATAAGGAAGGTACCGATGGCGCACCATCTTCTGCGCATCGAGATGATTTCCACCGCCTCTGGCGGCGGCACAACTCCATCCCCTCCACTTTGGGGGAGTATTTAAAGGCCGGACGAGCCCCAGACCACAGCATTCCGCTCACAACCTTCCTGCTCCTTGTACAGCGGCCCGTTGGCTGCCGTATGTCCCCGACCTCCTGTCCTGGTACAGCGGCCCCTTGGCTGCCGTAAGTCCCTAACCTTCCATCTCCCTAGGGCACAGCGGACCGTTGTCTGCCATCCCTGTCCTCCCATCTCCCTAGGGCACAGCGGACCGTTGTCTGCCGTCCCTGTCCTTCCATCTCCCTAGGGCACAGGAGACCGTTGTCTGCCGTCCCTGTCCTCCCATCTCCCTAGGGCACAGCGGACCGTTGTCTGCCGTCCCTGTCCTTCCATCTCCCTAGGGCACAGCGGACCGTTGTCTGCCGTCCCTGTCCTCCCATCTCCCTAGGGCACAGCGGACCGTTGTCTGCCGTCCCTGTCCACCCATTTCCCGAGGGCACAGCGGACCGTTGTCTGCCGTCCCTATTCTTCCTTCTCCCCAGGACACAGCGGACCGTTGTCTGCCATCCCTATTCTTCCTTTTCCCCAGGGCACAGCGGACCGTTGTCTGCCATCCCTGTCCTTTCATTTCTCCAGGGCACAGCGGACCGTTGTCTGCCGTCCCTACCTTTCCATCTCCCCAGGGCACAGCGGACCGTTGTCTGCCGTCCCTATTCTTTCCATCCCCTCAGGGCACAGCGGACCGTTGTCTGCCGTCCCTATTCTTCCTTCTCCCCAGGGCACAGCGGACCGTTGTCTGCCGTCCCTATTCTTCCTTCTCCCCAGGGCACAGCGGACCGTTGTCTGCCGTCCCTATTCTTCCTTCTCCCCAGGGCACAGTGGACCGTTGTCTGCCGTCCCTATTCTTCCTTCTCCCCAGGGCACAGCGGACCATTGTCTGCCGTCCCTATTCTTCCTTCTCCCCAGGGCACAGCGGACCGTTGTCTGCCGTCCCTATCCTGTCTGTCCTTCCTTTTCCTACTTCACTGGAGTGGAACCGAGGCCGTAAGGCCGATACAAAATTACATCAAAGTGGTGTCATCAGAGAAGAGAGCGACCTTCACGCCATCAGAAGCACCAGGAGGTGCTGTTCACGCCAGCTGAGGCACAAAGAAGAAGGAAGAGGAACTTCGACTTGCCTCCTTTCCCCGCCGACATTACGACTGAGCGAAGTCATCCAGGAGCAACACCTGGGTATCAATCACCCACCTCTGAAGCTACTCAGGGTGTACGTGATACAGTGAGCCAGCCAACATACTGACTGCAATATACTACATCTTGAAGGGCATTAGCATAATTGTAAAGAAGCAGACTCTCAGGATGTATCTCATATTTTTATCATGGCTTCACCATCACGAGACAAAGATTTTGTATCCATGCCTTCTGCCTTACTCAGCCTTAGGGTAGATATTGATAAAGAGTTATCTTGGATTATACAAAAATATTC
This sequence comes from Nilaparvata lugens, assembly GCF_014356525.2. Lineage (NCBI taxonomy): Eukaryota > Metazoa > Arthropoda > Insecta > Hemiptera > Delphacidae > Nilaparvata > Nilaparvata lugens. The sequence continues at coordinate 33,583,721 of NC_052508.1, read as the reverse complement.
AAATTTTGTTGTGGACAATTCCACAACTTACTATGAGCTTCTCTCTATTAAAAATGAAGTTGACATTCTTAGGGAAGATTACAAGAAAATCCATGAAAAAATACGCTTGGGAGAAATACCTTCAGATAATCAATTTCATATGAATTTGACTCAGAAATTTCGTGAATCTCTTGTTACAACAAAGGTGTCTCTGAGCGCATTTGAAACTCAACGCTCAAATGCAGCAGCAGCAGCAGCAGCTAACAACCAACAATCAGCTCCTGCTCCTGTTTCAAATCCATCACAACAATTTCACCTTCCTCAAATACCACTTCTCACCTTCAATGGGGAATTTTCTAAATGGCAAGCATTTTCCAGTACATTCACAAGTATTGTTACTGACAATCAATCAATTTCTGAATCAGTTAAACAATTCTATTTGAGACAATCCCTCAGTGGCAAAGCTCTAACTCGCATTGAAAACATAGCACTTGATAACGAATTTGAAATTGCTTGGAAATTACTCACAGACAGGTATGACAACAAATGACTAATTGCTAGTAGTTACGTGTCTGCCATTGAATCCCCACTAGCTGTTAAGGAAAATTCAGCACAATGTCTCCGCAAATTTATTGATCATTGTAGAACAAATATCAATGCTTCAGAAGCTCTCAATTTAGGAGTAGACATAAAAGATCTATTATACATACACAAGATGTTATCACATTTAGACATTGATACAGTCAGGGACTGGGAAAGGTGTATTGCTCATAACAAGGTTCCAACTTTGAATGAGTTTTGGAACTTTCTTGAATCCCAATGCAAAATCATTGATGCCACTGCAAGCAATAACTCAAGTCACAATCAAACCAATAATCAAAAACAATATGCTCATCAATCCAATAATTCACATACTAATTTCAACAAACAAAGCTTCAATAATTGGTCACAAACTGCTTATCAACCTAATGCAAGTTCTCAATCTAATTTCAAACCTTCTGCCAATTTCTCATGTTATTGTTCTTTTTGCAAGGAGTCTTCACACGTCACCCATCATTGTCCTTCATCGTTGAATCTTCAACCACAAAAAAGATTGGATGCAGTCAAGTCCAAGCAGCTGTGCTTCAATTGTTTGTGGTTATACCAACCAGGTCATAACTGTTCATCAAAGTCCTGTTTCCACTGTGGTAAGGTACACCATTCTATCCTCCATGAAGCTTGATCAAGGCAAGTCCAGCAAGGAAATGGTAAGGTTGTTACTTCTAATACCATTCATTCATCAAGTCAAGGGTCGTCAGGTAGACATTCTCCCAAGTTTGAAGCTGTCAAACAGTCTCCTTCATCATGTGCTCCTTCTCCAGTTGTGTCACAGTCAAAAGATGTGACAAGCATGAATCCATCAACTTCACATGATGTACACTCAATTGTAGCAGCTTCAGTCTGTCTGTTTCAGCAGGCCAGTGTCTCCGTATTACCTACCACAGAAGTTTTAGTAGCCAATTCCAAAGGGGATCTGGTAAAATGCACTGCATTATAAGATTGTGGGTCTGACTTTAATCTTATTTCTCAAAATTTAGCAGACAAACTTTCATTGCCTGCAATTGCCATTGAGACAGTTATCCAATCCATTGGGGGTAATCAATCCAAATCAGCCATATCCTTTTCAACTTGTGTTAAATCTACTGACCAACAGTGGTCAAGTCAAGAGTCATTCATAGTCATTGACAAAATCCCATCTCGTCTCTCTAATGCCAAAATTGATATAGAAAATCTTGAAATTCCTTCACATATTTCACTTGCTGACCCCTCATTCCATAAATCAAAGGACATTGATTTATTACTTGGTGCAGGCGTTTTTGCTTCATTTCTCTCAGCAGCACAAATTGTCACTTCAAAGGGTGCCCCTATCATATTCAGAGTACCAAATTAGGGTGGGTCATTTTTGGCTTGTGAGATCTCCAATCCATCTACAATCAACTCTCATGTTTCTAATTTCCTGTCATCAGTTGCACTAGACAATGCTCCTTGTCAACTTGAGAAATTTTGGGCACTGGAAAGTGTTACAACAGAGGTCCCATTGCCTGGTGACATTGCCTTCACAGAAAAACATTATGAAGAACATACTCATTGTCAAGAGGATAGACAATTCATAGTGTCACTTCCCCATAGAGAGTCCTTTCACATCCTAGGTGATTCCAGGTTCCAAGCACTCAAACGATTTAAGTCATTGAAACAAAGATTGGCCAAAAATCCTGAATTGAAATCTTAATATATAGCATTCATGAAAGAATATGAAGAGCTGCATCACATGTCACAAGTGTCTCAACCCACAGATAATCAAAAAGTGTATTACATTCCACACTACCCAGTGTTCAAACCGGATTCCACCACTACAAAGATGAGAGTTGTATTTGATTGTTCTGCTAAAACTTCTACTGGAGTTTCCTTGAATGAAGTCCTCCACGTAGGCCACACTGTTCAGCCTGAGCTCTTTGAAATTGTCCTATGTGTCCATACACATCTCATTGCATTCATTGCTGATATTACCAAAATGTATAGACAAATCCTTGAACCTTCTAATAGCAACTTGCACCGCATATTTTGGCGTGGAGACCCAAGCAAGGCATTAATGGAATATTCCCTCAACACAGTCACATATGGCTCAGCCCCTGCAGCCTTCTTAGCCACACTCACTCTGAATCAACTTGCCACTTGGAAGCAAGTGATGATGCTGTACTCTCTCATGTAATCAAGAATGGTTTCTATGTGGATGATTTGATATCTGGTTGCAATTCTATTGAGCAGGCAGTAATTATATCTCAAAAATTGATTAGCACTCTTGATAAGGGGGGCTTTGAACTTCATAAATGGATGTCCAATTCAACTAAATTGTTCAATACTATTCCACCTCATTTGATTGAAACGTCATCTACAAAAGCTGTTGCTGACACCAACAACAGTGTTGCTAAGGCTTTAGGCTTCACTTGGAATTTCACTTCTGATGCTTTGTCTATTTAATCCAGCGTGAAGGATATTGCACATAAAGAATCATTCACTAAATGCCAATTTCTATCATGTGTTGCTTCAATCTTTGATCCATTAGGACTAATTTCACCGATTATCATTGCTCCTAAAATCCTATTTCAAGAGTTGTGGTTATCCCGCATTGTTTGGGATGATCCATTGCCTCCTAGTGTATTGAGCAAATGGTTGAAAATCTTACAAGATCTTCACTCTATTTCTGATATTAGTATTCCACGCTGTGTAATCAGCAAGGATGCTGATGCTGTATTTGAATTGCATGGCTTTTCTGATGCCAGTCTTAGTGCATATGGTGCATGCATATATGTTCACTCTTTGTCAACTAATGGTGTTAAAGTCCATTTGTTGTGTTCCAAATCTCGTGTTGCTCCATTGAAATCATTGTCAGTTCCTAGATTGAACTTTGTGCTACTCATTTGCTGTCATGATTAATCAATAAGGTTGTATATTCTATCAATTTGCCAATTTCCAATGTATTTTATGGTCAGATTGACAAACAGTCTGTGATTGGATCAAAACGCCTCCTGATAGAAAAAAATATATTTTGCTCAACTCGTATCTCTGAAATACAAGAGTCAACATTGTCTTTCCATTGGAATCATGTTTGCACATCCAACAATCCTGCTGATCTCATTTCAAGAGGTTGTTTACCATCTGAACTGATGCACAATAAACTCTGGTGGTCTGATCTATCATGGTTGTCATCTCCAAGGGAATCATGGACTCATTCTCCTCAAATGTAATATTGTCTCAATCTGCTTGTGTTGTCTTAGTTGTTGATTGTAATATATCTGTATTGTCAAGTTTGTTTTCAAGGTGCTCTAATTATCACAAGATGGTGCGCACCACTGCTTATATGTTGCAATATATGCACAATCTTCACTATCCTCAGAATAGACGTTCTGGTTTGCTTTCAGTGGATGAAATCACTACTGCTGAAATTCATCTCATCAAGGTTGTTCAGGCAGATGCTTTTAAGTCTGAATTGAAGGATCTCAAGAGTTATGAACTCAGTGCATCTAGCTCATTACAGTCATTCACTCCATTCATTGATGCTGATGGTTTGCTTAGAGTAGGAGGTCGTCTAGAACATGCAGACATTCCCTATGATACCAAACATCAAATCATATTACCCAGCAAGCATAAGTTCACATCTGCATTGATTGTCTCCTATCATTGCCGTCTTAGTCATGCTGGCTTGCAAATGACAATGGCTAGTCTGCATCAATGGTATTGGATTATTTCCACTCTTCGCACTTTCAAAGGTGTGCTGAAATCATACAAAATGTGTTGTAGATTTTCAGTATTGAGATCTGAACAGATAATGGGTCAATTGCCACTCCTGCCACAAAAATTGATTTCCCATTCTATACTGTGGTGTTGATTACACAGGTCCCATTTCAATCAGACAAGGAGGTCCTAAGTCTAGAACGTTCAGTAAGGCATACATATAGCCCTATTTGTATGCATGGTGACTCGGGCCATACATGTTGAAATAGTGTCTGAACTTTCATCAAGTTCATTCATTGCTGCTCTGATTCACAGCTTGGCAACTGATTTGGAAACTGAATTGTGAGAGTCAACCAAAAAGCCTCCATACCAATGTTTCTCCAAAGCAGGTGGCTCAGGTCCTGATTGAGAATGGTAAACCTGTAAGTAGAATCAGACAGAAGAAAATTATAAGATGTCCAAATAGAGAAACCAGCACCTTTCAGGATCCATTAAGGATAGACGAAATTGATACCGCAATAAGATCACTGATGCCTCGTAAGTCACCAGGCATGGATGAAGTTTTCAATGAACATCTCCTCCACCTTGGTCCCATAGCAAAAAAGTGGATCACAGACTTATTTAACAACATAATTGTCCATGAGAGCATTCCTGCAATTTGGAAGAAATCAAAGATCATTGCAGTTTGCAAACCTGGAAAAGACCCTGAGTGCCCAAAATCTTACCACCCAATCTCACTTCTGTCCAATGTGTATAAACTTTTTGAGAGAGTTATTCTCAACAGAATATCCTTTCTTCTAGAAAGCAAAATAATTCCTCAACAAGCTGGGTTCCGCTCAGGAAAATCATGTACAGGCCAAGTACTGAACCTGACTAAGTACATTGAGGATGGTTTCCAGGAGAGGAAGGTCAGTGGCATGGTTCTGGTTGATTTGTCAGCAGCATACGATACAATCAACCATAGACAACTCCTTCAAAAACTGTATAATATGACATATGATCACAGCTTGATAAAAGTAATCTGCTTGATGCTAACAGATAGACGTTTCCAAGTACACATAAGAAACAACTGTAGCAAGTGGTATAAGCAAAAGAATGGTCTACCACAAGGAAGTGTCTTAGCTCCTGCCCTACTCAATGTTTTTGTGAATGACCAACAACCAATTGGAGACAGCACAAAGCATTTCATTTATGCTGATGACCTGGCAGTAGCAGCCAGAGGAGAAACATTTGAAGAAGTTGAGGACAAGCTTAACCGTTTTATCCCAGAGTTAGATGCCTACTACAAAGCAAACCTCCTGAAGGTGAACACTACAAAGACTGTAGTCAGTGCTTTCCACATCAAAAATAAAGAAGCCAATAGGGAGCTTAAAATCTTTTGGTCTGGCCAGCAGTTGACACATGTAGCGAACCCAACTTACCTTGGTGTGCAATTGGACAGAAGCTTGACATTCAAAGGACACTGTGAAAAAACAAAAAATAAGGTCAACTCCAGAAATGCACTCCTACACAAACTGACTGGCTCTGCCTGGGGTGCTGATGCTCATACTCTGCATACAACGGTGTTACCACCATTTGGTATCATTTTGTGAGTGCTCTGTTAAGAGCTTCCTGTGTAAACCCATCTGGCCATGCTGCCTATGCATGAACTGGGTGTTGGTGAGTTGGTGATGAGTTGTGAACTATGAAGTACAGACAATTTGACTATTTTTGAGTGAAAGTGTAAAACACTCATAATGTTAAGATCTTTGTTTCATTGATTTTCTTGTGTAATGAGTGAAAGTGTGAAACACTCATAATATTAAGATCCTTTGTTTCATTGATCTTCTTGAATAATACAGTCCATTTTGTAACAGTGAAATGTTTGTGTCATGTGTCATTTTATTCTACACCAATCATCCATAAGCTTGGTTACTCCGACCGGATTTGTGAATTCGTGAACTTATGTGCAATAAACTTCATCTTGTGTGATTGGTGAATTCGTGAACTTATGTCAACATCAACATTGAAACTTCATACCTATCAACAGTGTGCAACTTAACAACAATTGAAGAACTTAACAACACAATGAACAATTTTTGGAAAATTGAAGAATTAGAGGATAACAGGCTCTTTAGTGGAAATGACAAATATTGTGAAGAATACTACACAAAGACAACACAACGAGATCAAGATGGCAGATACTCTTTGAAAATTCCATTGAAGGAAGAGTTGAGTGAACTAGGTCAATCCTATGACACAGCACTCAAGAGATTTATCTACTTAGAAAAATGGTTAGAAAAGAATGAACATCTCAAAACAGAATACATCAAATTCATGAGAGAATATGAGAACATGCAACACATGAAACAGATAACTGAAGAAGAAGCTAATTCATTCACAAATTACTTCATTCCTCACCATGCAGTCATCAAGGAAACCTCTACAACAACCAAAGTTTGAGTTGTATTTGACGCTTCATGTAAAACTTCTACTGGAACTTCATTGAATGACATTTCAATTGTAGGACCAACTGTACAATCTTCATTGATAAATAACATCCTAAGATTCAAAACTCACAAGATTGCTACAACAGCTGACATTGAGAAAATGTATAGACAAATACTGATCAATCCCGATCAAACCAATCTCCAACTGATTCTGTGGCGTGAAAATTCAAAGGAGTCTATCAAAATAATTATACAAATTATGAACTGTCACATATGGAACAGCTAGTGCACCATATCTTGCAACACGAACATCGAACCAATTGGCCTATGATGAGAGTGATAATTTTCCAAAGGCTTCACAAGTTATGCTTCATGATTTTTATGTAGACAATGCTATCAACGTAAATAAATATTCATCATTATCAAAGATGTTACATATTCTAGCCTATTGTATGCAATTCATCAAAAATTGTCACTCATCCTCACAAAGAACACAAGTTTCTTGGGCTCTGTCAGTAGCAGAATTGCAATCTGCAGAAGTGACACTAATTAAACTTACTCAAAGTGAGTCATTCCATAAGGAGCTAGAAGAGCTTGTCAAATGGTAAACCTTTGCTCCACTGGTTGGGTGACATTGTGTAAAGTTGTGGATTGCAACTCCTTTACAGATGATACGATGTTCTTGATATTTATAAGAGCAGTTGCTAAATTCCCTCTTTTGCGAATAAATTCACAAAAAGTTAAGGCCGTCCGGCTCGCAAAATTGCTGGGTTCAAACCTCAGCTCTAGCTCAGTGGTAGAAACATGAATTTTCTCAATATAATTAATCACCATAGGGTTCAATGACCGGTGATTATTAATTCTTACCGCTGCTTCTTTGAAGTCCTTGAAGAATACCAAAGAGGAAATCAAAAGAATATTTGATGACTGATTATCAGTAACCATGTACACAATAAAGAATAATAAAGACCAACTATAGTTTTTCTAGTTGATCCTTAAAACACTTGTCATGAGTACAGGTATTCACCAATTTACTCTTCTAAAATTCCTTAGAACTTACAACGCCAGTTCTTGAAGCTCTCTGGATCCTTATGTGATATAACTGGAACCTTATTAATATAATTATCAATATGTTTCTTCTGGCAGACTAAAATGACTATCATCAAGGGATGGTAAATATGGAGTGCTCTTAATAAGATCAATATTAATTGATTTAATAATTTTATATGCTGCAGACAAATATTTCTTGGTACCAAGACAGCTCAAACTGTATATCACGAGATGAGTTAGGATATAATAAAAAATTCTATGATTTTGTATGCTGACATAAAACACAAAATATATTCCCATAAAACAGTGTATATAAAATTTTCTTATATCTATAATTTTCTTTAAATAAATTCTTTTCTTAAATCTGAACAATTATCACAGGGTTTAATAGCTTTCACAATAGTGAGTTTCAAATTCATAAACACATTATATATTTAATACTGATGCTTGGACTTCCAGTTAATTCAGAATTCTACAAATAAAAACCTGTTTGGTCTATAGATTTGATATGATATACTTTGCTCAATTAGCAAAAATAATAATTGATAAAATTGATATTCAACATGAGGTCTCAGGGTTTTATATGAGTTCGGGCCGTGCATGGAAGTAAGCTTCCTACATATATCAAATAAATTTATAAAATGTTCTTATGAACTATGTGATATCACTCAACACATTGTGACTTTTTCTTTAATTTAAGTTAATTTGAATAGCGCTTTTTGATTAATTCCCCCACTGTACGTAGAAAGGCCTTAAAATGAGCTCGTTTGATTTATCACTCACATTAATGAAGTTATTGACGGTCTCATGGATTGAATTAATTATTTCCAATAATTAATTATGCAGGTCCCTCTTGTCACTGCTGGGCTAACACGTGGTCCAGATTTCTTATAGATTTCTTTCTAAATTAAAGATATATTTATGGGGAATAATTACAATTACGAACTCTTCAACAACACTGACTTCACAGATAATTTAACATTAATTATAAATATTTCACATTTAAAAAAGGGCTTGGCTTGGTAATTTTTAAGATTTAAAGGAAGAAAGAACCCTAAACTCTATGTGCATCCTCTCAGGTCAAGATCTTCAGCCAGAAGAAGGTGGTTTTCAGAAAAATTTTATCTCTTCCTTGAACAATTTTGTAAGCTTCTTTCTAATTGGTCTTCAATTTAGTAAATTCAATACAATTGGTCGCCTCAGAATCAGGGCTTCTTCAACTTTATAATAGAAAAAAAATTAAATAAAAAGTTTTTATATAAATATATGGAGTGATTATCTTAAATTATATTCATAAATAAATCGTGATATACGATGTTAATAAACAATATACATTTAGTTTTTTATATGAGTTTTGTATGCTCTGGATTTTCGTGCTTTTTAGATTATAATAAATATTTATACAGCAATAATAGTTGTCCGTATTTCTATACATCAACCTTCCTTAGTATATAATATAATACATCTTTTGTGTGTAAATTTTTATATTTCAACCTATTATACTGGTTGATCGAACAATCAGCTGATTCGCTCAGTATTGATTCAAATAACTATCGATTTATTCTAGATCGATTGATTCATTTAGAAGTGTAAACAAATAATTCTAACCTCAATGTACATACAAACTTTTATTTTTTATAATCCGCCAATAATAAGTAAGCTGCTTTATAATTTTTAACTCTGCCAATGGATTCCTTAGTTGTTGAATCACAGTTATGCATGTTTTTCCTTATCATTTTAGATAATACAATTACTCTTTATCGCTAACAATATTAAATTTAAGTGGATTGATCCTTTGACTAGGTCTAACTTTCTTTTCCATTTTATAATTCTATTAAAATTCACTGGTTCATTTCAAAATATTTGATGGTACTAAAATACCATGTGACAAGCTCAAGGCAGGAAAGTCTGTGAACAAGCACAGTCAACTTTTATCATTGCATCCCTACTTAGATGAAGATGAAATAATCAGAGTAGGAGGACGATTGCAAAACTCCAATCTTCCAATGGATCAAAAACATCAAATTGTGTTACCCAAAAAACACAAAATTGTTGAACTGATTGCATATGATGTTCATGTGAGAACAAAACACAGTGGACCTCAAGCAATGCTGAACACAATTAGGCAGAGATATTGGCCTTTAGGAGGCAGAAATCTTACACATCGAATTTTTCACCCATGTGTGAGATGCTTCCGAACCAGCCCAAAACTATAGGTGCAGCTGATGGGTAATCTTCCAACGCCCAGAGTGACTGTACCTCTGAGACCATTCACAGTATCCGGAGTCGATTACTGTGGCCCATTTTTTGTCAAACCTTCTCGAAAAAAAGGACAACAAGGAACAAAGTGCTACATTTGTGTATTCATCTGCTTCAGCTGCAAAGCACTTCATCTTGAGCTAGCTGAAGACATGTCAACTGCTTCATTCATTGCTGCACTGCAACGTTTCATATCCAGAAGAGGGAGACCATCAGAAATGTACTCTGACAATGGAGCTAATTTTGTAGGAGCCCAAAGAGAGATTAACCACATCTTGGACAGTGAAAAATTCCAAACCTCAATTGCTCAAGAGGGTATAAAGTAGCACTTTCAGCCTCCAAGTGCACCAAACTTTGGCGGTTTATGGGAATCTTCAGTGAAACTAGTGAAAACTCACCTGAAAAGAGTTATTGGTCAATCATGCTTAACAATAATAGAGTTCATCACTCTAATTACTCAAATAGAGGCCTGTGTGAATTCCCGGCCTATTACTCCAATGTCTGAAGAGCCATCAGACCTTGTTGCTCTGACTCCAGCACACTTTCTGATTGGCAGTGTTCTTACCGACCTTCCAGAACCCAATCTTCTAGATATATCACAAAATCGGCTCAATCAGTGGCAACATGTGCAGCAAATGGAACAGCACTTCTGGGCACGCTGGTCGAAGGACTACCTTTCCAACCTGCAGCAGCGCTACAAGTGGCAGTCCAACTCCTCTGCTATTCAACCAGGCAGTATGGTGGTTGTCAAGAAAGGCAACCTACCACCCTTCAAATGGCCACTTGCAAGAGTGACTGCAATTAATCCTGGACGTGACAATTGTGTTAGAGTAGCTACAGTAAAAACCACCAATGGAGAATTCAAAAGACCAGTAAACAAATTGTGTTTATTACAATTTCCTAACAATTGATTCAATTTTTTATTGTTTATTCTTTCTTTGTATATTTTTCAAATTAATTTTTTTTCTATTTAGAAGGCATACCTTCAAGGTGGGGGGTATGTTACCGCCGTTTGGTATCATTTTGTGAGCACTCTGTTGAGAGCTTCCTGTGTAAACCCATCTGGCCATGCTGCCTATGCATGAACTGGGTGTTGGCGAGTTGGTGATGAGTTGTGAACTATGAAGTACAGACAATTTGACTATTTTTGAGTGAAAGTGCGAAACACTCATAATGTTAAGATCTTTGTTTCATTGATTTTCTTGTGAAATGAGTGAGAGTGTAAAACACACATAATATTAAGATCCTTTGTTTCATTGATCTTCTTGCATAATACAGTCCATTTTGTAACAGTGGAATGTTTGTGTCATGTGTCATTTTATTCTACACCAATCATCCAAACAGCCTTAGCCCTGTGTTTCTCCACTGTGGAATATGCCTGTCCTGTGTGGAGCTGATCAGCTCATGCTAAGAAGGTAGATGTAGCCCTCAATGAAAGCTGCAGAATTGTGACAGGTTGTCTGAAACCAACGAAAACTCACTACCTGTATTAACTCAGTGGGATTGCCCCTCCATCAATCCGAAGAGAAATAGCTGGTAGGACTGAGTGTACTCGACAGGTTAACAACAACAGACACCCAATGTTCGGCCACACCCCTGCAAATCACCGGCTGAAGTCCTGACACAGCTTTCTGACAGAGACACAGGAGCTTGGCTCCTCGGCTCCACAGGAAAGATTTAGATTATGGCATGAGAGTACAGACGCTACTGACTTGGTGTTGAGGGAGCAACTTCCAACAGGAGCAGAGCTGTCATATGGTAAATGGGAAACTCTGAACCGCCTCACAGCAGAGTGTGCCTGCACAAAAGAAAATCGCATAACTTGGAGGCTGATTGAGGACCCGTACTGCGACTGTGGCGATATCCAGTCAGATTACCACCTCCTGAAATGCTGTCTTGCACCAGCATGCACTCGACAAGACCTCTTTGAATTTAATGACAAAGCTGTTAAAACAGTGGATTTTTATTTTAATTTAGGCATTTAATCACCTATCACCTGACACACATGAACGAATTGCTGTTCTGATTTGATTTGCATCACACCGTGGAATCCCACACTCTATTTGTTCAGATAATGCCACTACATTCCATGGTGCTAACGTGAAGGAATTATTCCAGATGCTCTCATCTGCCAAATTCCAAAATGAGATTCATGGTATCACATCTACATTGAACATTCAATGGCACTTCATTCCGCCCCATGCTCCACACTTTGGTGGCATTTGGGAGAATGCCATAAAAAATTTCAAACGTATTTTGCATACCATTACCTTCAAAAAAGTTATGAATTTTGAAGAGTTAGCCACTTTTGCGGCTCAAACCGAAGCTGTCTTGAACTCCAGGCCACTTGTCCCCCTTTCTGAAGATCCTGACAATCTGTCTCCAGGACATTTTCTAATTGGATGCCCATTAACAGCATTGCCATTCAATCAACCTGTTACCAGACATGTAGATCATCTTTCACGTTGGCGTCATCTTGCCACTGCCACCCAATTGTTTTGGGACAAATGGTCTCAAGAGTACCTAGTCACTCTACAGAAAAAGCAGAAATGGACTTCTTCTGAAAATGTCAAAGTTGGTTCTATAGTCATATTGAAGGACCCAGGCACATTGCCTTCTGACTGGAAACTAGCTAAAATCATTGAAGTTCATCCAGAAAAGGATGACAAGGTACGTGTAGTTACCATTCTCACTCCCACAGGCACATTCAAGCGTGCCATCAGCAGCATAGCTCCACTACCTCAAGACAATGATGTTGAAGACAGGTCAATTGTCTAATTCAATCTTTCTTTTATTGTTTGGTTCCTCATCATTCTTTCATCGGGCCCGGCCTTTCTAGTTCATTCGTATTTTCTGTTTGCCGTTTGTCCTGACATGTTTGATCAATGGTGATCACTCCTTCTCAGTGTTACTGACCCCCTGTGGTTGCATGCTTTAGAGATGTGTGTGCGCGCACATCTTTTACACTCCTGTCATGTTTGATTGTCAGGGGTCACATGAGTTTGTTGAGACTTGGGCTTCTTGTACCAACATCTATAACCCCCAGTGGTTGCACATTTCTGCAGCATGTTGGCTCCTTGTGAGAATATGTTTGTTCCACAGCTCCTCTCATAAGTCTCAAATTCAATTTCTAATCATCCTGCTCATCCAACATATTTTTTCTTTTCTATTATGTCATCATACTGATGTCATAACGGACCCAACTTATGTTAAATCTCATAAACTGGCTTGAAATCTCATCCCTGCTGATTTTCGAATCTCTGTATTTTCGTGCTATTTTTTGTTTCCACCAATCCCAGCATTGCTGTTGTCAGCTGTGTGCTTTTAGCGCTCTCTACTTCCATCATATGGCGCTCTCATCTTCATTTGCATTCTTGTTGTGTAACTACAATTCTAATGGCATCAAGCACCTTTTCCAGCATCTTCGTCTTCGGCATGACGTTCTTGGTCTTTGATGATAAATGATGCGAGCATCTATGTTCATCTATTTGATTCCCACATGGAATCAAATTTCATCATTCAGTTTTAGTGCAAGTTGTGTAGCTTATTAGCGTGTATCGCATAACAGTGTTCTATTTCAACTACAAAACTTGTGTTCTTGATTTGCTTTGTTTGATGCGAGCATCCTATGAATTTCTTGAATAAAATCTCCAAGATCAACTGTAATGCTGTGTTATTTTCCATCAAACTACTCAATTCATATTACATCAACTGTGCTTCATTACAAACACTATTGTAATCTCCCAATCAGCAAAATCAACTTGAATCGAAATCAAAACAAGCTTGTTTTGTCAAACGTGAGGGCTTGATTCAAGATTTCATTCGCATGCGTTTAGCTCGAAATGAGTTAAATTCAAGAGTTTGTTTATACATCGTTCAAGCCAGTTTCGAGCTCGAAATGCAGGCTCTAATCAGGCTGGTGCTGCGAGCTAAAATCAAGGTCGCGTTGTGAGCTCCATTCAGGCCCGAGATGCACGTCGAATCAGGATTGAGATGCAGTCTTGACTCAGGCTTGAAACGCATGCTGGATGCAATCCCCCCATTCAAGGCCACCTCGCACACCTTTCACGAAATTCAAGCACGATTCTATTGTGATTCTAGATCAATTAGAGTCGGATTCAAGCTGGATGTTTAGAGTGAATCAATCCTGATTCAAGGCCAGTGCAATCCAATATCAATGCTTAATCATAAATCAAATTTCATCCAGAATTTGACATAAATCTGTAATTCTTATTATTCATGATTCAATTATTCTTCCAAACTAATGCTCCAATCTTACTATTGCCTTAATACTCTATTTCTATACTCAGTGGACATCCATACATTCTATATAATTATAGATGAAATCTATATATAATATATAGATTATATAATATATATATAGACTATATAATATATATATTATATAGATTTCATTAATATATAGATTATATAGATTTCATCTATATATAGAATGTATGGATGTCCACTGAGTATAGAAATAGAGTATTGAGGCAATAGTAAGATTGGAGCATTAGTTTGGAAGAATAATTGAATCATGAATAATAAGAATTACAGATTTATTTCAAATTCTGAATGAGATTTGAATTATGATTAAGCATTTATATTGGATTGCACTGAATCAGATTATTAATATATATTTTATATTTTTAATATTATTCAAATTGAAATATTCTTTAAAATTCTCCTGTGAATGGCAAATTACTTATTCATTCTCTCCTGTCAGGGCAGTCTATAAACTGTCTCTGTAGCTGTATTGATTGAGTCGAGATCGACCTCTGCTAATCAATAACAGCTTGCAGACTGTCCTGAGAGGGAGCAGTGCATGAGTCACTCACCATTCGATGAATTAATTAAATCAAATCTGCTCTAGTTCAACAGCCCTCTATGCTTGCAACACCTCAAATGGAATTTAGTTCATATACATCTGAGTAACACATCAATTATTACTTTGAATATCTATTAAAATATTAAATATTATATATTAATATCTATATTAGTCTATTTTCTTTAAAGCTTAACTTCAGAGTATATCTATATGAGCGAAAAATGTAAATAAGAAAGCATTATTTTCAATAAAATGCAATGATTTTTATTAAATATTACAAAAATTGAACTTTCAATTTATAACTAATTATATTGCTTCTAACGTTACCATACTAAATCAGCTATTATGAGTTTGTGTGGTGTTTGTAATCAACAAGTTGTGCGACCATCTAAATCTAAGATTTCGTGCACAAACTGTGAAGGAATTTTTCATGGGGGCTGTGTCGGTCTAAAATAAAATGATATTGAGGTGCTTGGTGGAAAAACATGGAACTGTCAAACTTGTATCAATATAGTGCGTCGTCAGAGGGCCGTATCCGATTCCACTCCTGTAAAGTCTAACCCAAGTCATGGGTTGGTGGCCGGAGGGGCAGTGCAGGGACAGCCTGTAACACTCGACCAAATGAACAAATTGCTGGACGAACTTAGTGACAACTTGTATCAAAGACTGAGTACCGAGATTGCTGCGTGTAAGGAGTTGCTGGAGACGAACACGCAGGAAATAAGCAAGCAACGGGAGCAGATTTCAAACCTACTTGAAGAAAACTCCAGGTTAAAAGCCAAATTAAGGGAAACTGAGCTGAACCAGGACGAGCTTGAACAGTACAGCCGTAAAAATACCGTTGAAATTTTTGGCGTGCCGGAGTTCAAAAACGAAGATATTGCTAAACGTATTATTGGAATTGCGGAGGCTCTCAACGTTAAGTTGGACGCCACATCGATTGACGCGTGTCATAGGCTGCCAAAGCGGAAAAATCAAGCGACTCCTGCCATAGTGGTGCGTTTGGTGCGGCGTGGAGATGCGGAGGCGTTGCTGAGAAACAGGCGGGCCTGCAAGTCATTCACGACGAACGACATCAATGTTCAGGGAAACAATCCGATCTACCTGAACAAATCTCTAACGGCGAAAAGAAGGAAGATATTCGCAAACGCTAAATTGATGCTTGGAGATAATGATGCGCGTCGAGTGTGGATTGATCATGCCGGTAGAGTCAAGTTGCGGAGTGTAGACGGTAAGGTGGTTAAAATTCTAAGAGATGAGGAGGATTTGAGTTACATTGAGAGTAATGGGACAGTAATTAACAAATAGAAAACTTTTTTCAGTCCGTAATGTAATTTATGAATTGGAATAAATATATGTACTTACTATTTTGAGTTAAAAAGTATGATTTAAGTTGCTTGAATTTCTTCAATTCGTTTGAATTTTTTTTCTTTTTTAAAAAATTTTCTCTTGTACTTGAATTTATTAAGTTTAAATCTCTTGAATTTGGATTTCTTTAGTTTAAGTTTATTTTAATTTGTTTATTTCACTTGTGCTTAATTGGGGTGTCCAATGAATAATATAAGGCTTTCATAGTGAGATTGAGATGTGTCTATCAGTTTCGTTCTTCTTGACAGAGAATGATGATAAAATTGTTGTTTTTGGATTGGATTCTTTAACATGTTTCGGTGGTTTGTTTTTCTAACTCATTCAGAAGGTGGAATTATCGATATTTCAGAGAGGTGATGATAAAGTCAGGATAACATCTTTGTTGATAATATTATGATAGAGTAAAGAATTTCTCTGCCTTCCTTTCCCCCGTATTCTTAGTTTCTTGTCACTATCTGTCACTGTTATCACTATCTTTTTGTCTTCCAAATTCTACCATTGTTTAAAGTTCTTGCTATGATAACAACCACCGCACTGCGTTTTTACTATTTACTATACAAGTCGTTCATATATTTGAATAATTTCTTATTCATATTCTACTTTGACATCTCAGTCTCACTTTCAATTCTGATTCATTTGTCTCAAAACAAATGCTTGATATAATTACATGAGAATGTATGCTTGCCTTTGAATATTGTGCATAAAAGGCCTAACGTCTTACTAAAAGTTCTAACTAGCACTATCCCCATTTTAAACAATAATTTTGGCTTTATAATGAAATTCTGAGCTTGAAAATAAACAATAATGTGAATTTATTACACATTTTCACATAAAAAAAATCAATTTATTACATCTCTTTTTGCATAACAATCACTAAATTAATTTTCTATTGAATTACACGGCTGTACACAGGCTAACTTCATAAGGAAGGTAAATTATTTTTTACCCTTCTTCTTATTTTACTTTTCTTTATTTTTTACATTTTTAATTTATTTTTTCTTTTTTGTACATTCTCCCGATTTGCGAAATTGAATTATTTTTCATCATGGTTTTGTTGGATGATTTTAGTGGTAATATTGAAGATGGATGCTATAATACTATAGAAATAGAAGATATACTCGATTTTCAACCATTTAACATTTTTAATGAAGGCTGCCGATCCTCCTTAAATATCTTACATTTGAACATACGCAGCATGAGGTGTAATTTCGATGAGTTTTCATATATGCTGCAGCATTGTAAAACTGATTATCACTTAATAATTTTGTCGGAGACATGGTTGTCTGATGATCATGAGTTTAACTTCAATCTAAATGGCTATCAAGTAATTGATTCACCGGCTATATTTAGTAAGTCTGATGGATTATGTATATTTATAAAGGAGAATTTGAGGACTGAGACTCTGGAAATTGATATTGCTTCAGCAAATTCAATTATTCTAGATGTTCATGATCCACAGTTGCAGCGAGATTTCACAATTATTGCAGTTTACAGATCCCCATCATTACGGGTTGATGAGTTTATTGAAGACCTAGGCCAGTGCTTAGAAAAATTGAAAGATAGAGATAACATTATTTTGGTCGGCGACATAAATATTAATAAAAATCTAAATACAAATCTTGTAAATGAATACTGTAGCTTACTGCATTTAAACGGTTTCCAATCTTATATCAATAAATCAACTAGAATTCAAGGTAATTCAGTATCCTGTCTTGATCATATTTTCTATAAGAGTAGGAAACCTAAATCTGAAGAGATTCTAGGCGTTATTTTTAAAACAAGCATCACGGACCACTTCGGAATAGGCCTTGTTGTGGGGTTCTTGGACCTCACACTCGAACCTAAAGAGCAAGTGAAATTCATTGAAAAAATAAATTATCCACAGCTAATTGATGTTCTAAAAAAAGAATCTTGGGATTGTATAATGAAGGGGTGTGACTTGGAAAATCTAACAGAAATTTTTATTAATAGACTAAATGAACATATAAATACTGCTAAAACTAAAGTTAATCTGCGGCATAAACTACAGCCATTAAAGAATTGGATGAGCGTGAATTTGATCAACTGCATAAGAAGACGAGACAAAATGTATAAAAATATGGCAAAACAACCCCTAAACCTTGAACTAAGGAACAAATACACTAGATATAGAAACATACTGAGGAATCTAATAAAGAAAGCTAAACAGGATTATTTCAAAAATAAAATAGCACAAAATAAAACAAACTGTAAAAAATTATGGAGTTGTATTAATGAATTACTTGACAAAAAAACTAGGAACACTAATATTAAAATTGAGCCCACCATACTCAACAAGCATTTTTCTGAAGTGGGTAAGACCTATGCTGAGAGATTGCAATTGAATTCTATCCCTAGAAATATCAACCAAGTAAATTTTCCTGAAACCCATATAAATTCTCCTAACTCCTTTTTCTTTTATCCAACGAATGAACATGAAATAATAAACACAGTAAGGACTCTAAAAGATAATTCTTCACCGGGTATTGACAAAATCAGCTATAAATGTTTAAGAAATATATCCAATTATATAGCAAAACCTTTAGCTTTTATTATAAACGAATGTTTCAAACATGGACACTTTCCTCAGGAGTTTGAATTTGCAAGGGTTGTTCCACTATATAAGGCAGGGAATGTAAATGATCCATCAAACTACAGACCAATAAGCTTACTTTGCAGTTTATCAAAGGTTATGGAGAAGGTAATAAAAATAAGACTTATAAACTATCTAGATAACCATAACATTATAAATAAAAATCAATATGGGTTTCAGGCTGGGAAGAGTACCTACACAAGATGCCATATCACATCTCTTAGACATTGTTACTGAGAATTTTACAAGTAGTAGGAAGACTCTTACAGTTTTTTTGGATCTGGCGAAAGCCTTCGATACAATACCTCACAAAAAACTGTTAACAAAGTTGGAAAACCTAGGAATTAGGGGTATAGCTCTAAAATTGTTTGAAAATTATTTAAAGGATAGAACACAAATAATAACTATTGGTGACAAGACAGATCAAACAAATTTATCAGGATATGGTGTACCACAGGGTACGGTGCTTTCTCCGATACTATTCCTCATTTATATAAATGACCTACTAAATTTGAGTACTGATAAAAGAACGCTTATCTCGTTTGCCGATGATGCCACGGTAACATTTACAGGTACATCATGGGAGGATGTATACGTATGCTCTTGCAGCGGAGGGATTGATCATCGTTGAGTCTTGGTTGAATGAAAATACACTCACACTCAATCATAAAAAGAGTACATATATAACTTTTTCACCAAATGCTAGGACTCAGCCTATAAATCTGACCTTGAAGTTGCATTCCCCTTCCTGCAGTCTGCCTGCATCAACCCCTTGCCAGTGTGCAGTACTGGATAAAACAGACTCTGCCAAGTACCTTGGGATTATTATTGATTCACATCTTAGATGGAACTGTCAAATTGATGATAAATGTAAAAAGCTAAAATATTTAATATATAGATTCCACAGAATTAGTTTGATTAATGATAAAAGTATTTCAAAGTTGCTTTATACTGCTTACGTTCAATCCATCTTGCAGTATGGTTTACTGGCGTGGGGTGGTGCGGCGGGTTGTCACATAGGTAGGTTGTTTGTGGTGCAAAAGCATATTATGAGAGCAGCGTTGGGTAAGCCCAGACTCTACCCAAGCTCAGAGTTATTTAGAGAATTTGATGTTCTGACTCTAAGACAGCTATATATTAAAAGTCTAATTCAGTATGCGGATAAAAATAAAATTCAACATGATATCCGTGAAACCCCGTACAACCTAAGAAATTTGACAGTGGTCCAAAACAGAGTTGACCTGAATGTTTGTCGATATCAATTCAATTACAGAGTTAATAGATTAATAAATGTTGTGCCTAGTAGAATTATTAAAATAAGCTGTAAGAAACATAACTCTAAGGAAGTGGATAATTGGATAAAAACAAATGATCTTATTGTATGGTGATCTGAGTTTGTCAGGTACCTATTTCTTGTCTACCGATTTTTTAAGAGTTGTGGAGGATTTCCGTTGTGTTTCTGTATTGAACTTACTTAATTTTCAAAACTCAATATTTCATTTTGTAGTTTGTGTATTTCTGCCTGTCTGAAGTGTTCTCATAACTATGTCTTATTCTATTTGTAGGAATACTTAATAATGTAGAAAAATATAAGTAATATATATATAATATAAGTGAATATATAAATGTTGAAATAGCCTATATTTCACATAAGAAAAATAATCAAAATAGTTTATGCATTGTTTTTGCTTAGAATAGTTCGCCTTCTTGCTGCTTTGTTGTGATCAGAATTTATGTAGACTCCTTCCTGCGCTCAGGTTTTTACCTTTGCAGGGAGATATTTCTTCATAGACCAATGTAATATTTCTGTTTCTGTGAATGTATTTTTTTGAGGAAATAAAACTTTCTCGAATTTAAAGCTTATTTTCAATTTTAGGTGAAAATGTTACTGAACATTAATTGTAGAGATTTTCATGCTCAATCTACTCCACTTGATTTTTCTTGTTTCAATTGTATCTGAAGCCTGATAATTGGGATTCTATCTGCATTGATGGGGCGGAGCTCCTGAAATTTTTACAGATATGGGACTTGTGACAGTTGATAGAGCTTATCAATGACTATTTTAGGTATGAATTTGATCAAAATCGTTGGAGCGGTTTCCGAGAAAATCACGAAAAACCTTGTTTTTGACAACATTTTCGCCATTTTAGCCGCCATCTTGAATTGCATTTGATCGAAATTGTTTGTGTCGGATCCTTATAGTGAAAGGACCTTAAGTTCCAAATGTCAAGTCATTCCGTTAATTGGGAGATGAGATATCGTGTACACACACACACATACACACACACACACACACACACACACACACACACACACACACACACACACACACACACAATACCCAAAAACCAGTTTTTTTGACTCAGGGGACCTTCAAACATATAGAAATTTAGAAATTGGGGTACCTTGATTTTTTTCGGAAAGCAATACTTTCCTTAGTAATAGGGCAAGGAAAGTAAAAAGTACCAGACAGATTACTAAATAAATAATCAGTTTTTCAATGTGTTTCGTTATTCATCAAAAAAGTGTTGTTTTAAGTTTTATTACTTTTATCAATCATTTCTATGAAAACTAAAACTTCAATCAGCCGCCATTTTTGATAAAAGTATCATAGAACATTTTATTGATGTCGTCATTCTTGTTTTAAAAAGGCCTTTAAAATTATGTACCACACAATGGGTGTTTACATTTTAAATATTTGAGTTACAAACCCTCATTTCTTCAAAAACTAAAACTTCAAT
Organism: Nilaparvata lugens; assembly: GCF_014356525.2. Classification (NCBI taxonomy): domain Eukaryota; kingdom Metazoa; phylum Arthropoda; class Insecta; order Hemiptera; family Delphacidae; genus Nilaparvata; species Nilaparvata lugens. The sequence continues at coordinate 33,562,184 of NC_052508.1, read as the reverse complement.
CAGCTGCCATTTTGGATACAATTATCATAGAACATTATTATTGATGTCATCTTTCTTGTTTTAAAAAGGCCTTTAAAATTATGTACCACACAATGGGTGTTTACATTTTAAATATCCCAGTTAAAACCCCCAAGTAAACCCGTTATGTGGGGTTGGAACTCGGTTGTACATTAAAAGGTAGAGTATTCTATCAATAACTACTTATCCTGAAAGTTACAGAATTATATCTACAACAGTCTCCAAATTATTGAAGGGTTCCCATACATATGACTCACTCTGTATATGTGCATATGTATCGTTGAATTTCAAAGGTTGTTGAAAAACTGTGTTTGAAGGAGGTTCCGTCTTGGGTAGCAGTGATTGGACATTGGTTGCAAAAAGGCAAACATGTAGAAGAAATTTGAAAAGAGTATTGGGAGCAAGCGGTGAAGTGTACGAAACGATGAGTTTCTTTGATTCAAGTAACTGATTTGCGGGTCCGGGTTGGTCGCGGAGCTCTGGTAAGGCTTCCCTGGCCTTCCCAAGGTCCTCTTCCGGTTCCGCACTGGTTTAGTGCGCTGCGGCGGCCCGCGCTCTGGACTTTCCTAAGTCCTACTTGCCGGGCACCAGCTGTCCTCCTGGGGTCCGGATCGGCCGCGGAGTTGCGGGAAAGGCTTTTCCTCACCTTCCCGGACGTCCTCTTGCGGTCCCGCACTGGACTAGTGCGCTGCGGCGGCCAGCACTCTGGACTTTCCTAATCCTACTTGCCGGGCACCAGCTGTCCTCCTGGGGTCCGGATCAGCCGCGGAGTTGCGGGAAAGGCTTTTCCACACCTTCCCGGACGTCCTCCTGCGATCCCGCACTGGACTAGTGTGCTGCGGCGGCCAGCACTCTGGACTTTCCTAAGTCCTACTTGCCAGGCACCAGCTGTCCTCCTGGGGTCCGGATCGGCCGCGGAGTTGCGGGAAAGGCTTTTCCACACCTTCCCGCGTCCTCTTGCGATCCCGCACTGGACTAGTGCGCTGCGGCGGCCAGCACTCTGGACTTTCCTAAGTCCTACTTGCCGGGCACCAGCTGTCCTCCTGGGGTCCGGATCGGCCGCGGAGTTGCGGGAAGGCTTTTCCACACCTTCCCGACGTCCTCTTGCGATCCCGCACTGGACTAGTGCGCTGCGGCGGCCAGCACTCTGGACTTTCCTAAGTCCTACTTGCCGGCACCAGCTGTCCTCCTGGGGTCCGGATCGGCCGCGGAGTTGCGGGAAAGGCTTTTCCACACCTTCCCGGACGTCCTCTTGCGATCCCGCACTGGACTAGTGCGCTGCGGCGCCAGCACTCTGGACTTTCCTAAGTCCTACTTGCCGGCACCAGCTGTCCTCCTGGGGTCCGGATCGGCCGCGGAGTTGCGGGAAAGGCTTTTCCACACCTTCCCGGACGTCCCCTTGCGATCCCCACTGGACTAGTGCGCTGCGGCGGCCAGCACTCTGGACTTTCCTAAGTCCTACTTGCCGGGCACCAGCTGTCCTCCTGGGGTCCGGATCGGCCGCGGAGTTGCGGGAAAGGCTTTTCCACACCTTCCCGGACGTCCTCTTGCGATCCCGCACTGGACTAGTGCGCTGCGGCGGCCAGCACTCTGGACTTTCCTAAGTCCTACTTGCCGGGCACCAGCTGTCCTCCTGGGGTCCGGATCGGCCGCGGAGTTGCGGGAAAGGCTTTTCCACACCTTCCCGGACGTCCTCTTGCGATCCCGCACTGGACTAGTGCGCTGCGGCGGCCAGCACTCTGGACTTTCCTAAGTCCTACTTGCCGGGCACCAGCTGTCCTCCTGGGGTCCGGATCGGCCGCGGAGTTGCGGGAAAGGCTTTTCCACACCTTCCCGGACGTCCTCTTGCGATCCCGCACTGGACTAGTGCGCTGCGGCGGCCAGCACTCTGGACTTTCCTAAGTCCTACTTGCCGGGCACCAGCTGTCCTCCTGGGGTCCGGATCGGCCGCGGAGTTGCGGGAAAGGCTTTTCCACACCTTCCCGGACGTCCTCTTGCGATCCCGCACTGGACTAGTGCGCTGCGGCGGCCAGCACTCTGGACTTTCCTAAGTCCTACTTGCCGGCACCAGCTGTCCTCCTGGGGTCCGATCGGCCGCGGAGTTGCGGGAAAGGCTTTTCCACACCTTCCCGGACGTCCTCTTGCGATCCCGCACTGGACTAGTGCGCTGCGGCGGCCAGCACTCTGGACTTTCCTAAGTCCTACTTGCCGGGCACCAGCTGTCCTCCGGGGTCCGGATCGGCCGCGGAGTTGCGGGAAGGCTTTTCCACACCTTCCCGGACGTCCTCTTGCGATCCCGCACTGGACTAGTGCGCTGCGGCGGCCAGCACTCTGGACTTTCCTAAGTCCTACTTGCCGGGCACCAGCTGTCCTCCTGGGGTCCGGATCGGCTGCGGAGTTGCGGGAAAGGCTTTTCCACACCTTCCCAGATGTCCTTTCTCACCTCGATGTCCCACTGGTGGCCTACCAATGGGGAGTCAGGTTTCGACCAAACCTGACGTGTTGTCGTTGGTCGAAACTGGCAACCTGTCGTCTAAACAGGTTAAATGTCGTTCAACACTCGCCCAACGAGTGTAGAGCAGTGAGTTCACTGTGTGAGAGGCTAATCGACTTTAGCTTCAACACAACTCCCGGTCGCTGAAGAAATCGGAGTTCACTTAGTACAAGACGTACTGTGACGTTGCTAGCTGCTCGCTGCTTCCTTCTCACCTCTCTCAACCGCTCGACTTGGCTCTCCGAACTCGACTGCCTCCTGCTAGCCTTTCTCGAGCCTCCCTCAGTGACCGAGAGGGAGGGGAGAGAGGATGCGCAGCACCGCTGAGCGGTAGGCCAGTGGCTGGCTTGAACGTTGACCCCTCAGATTCTATGAAAGATAGCCGAGCGTCAAAAAATGAGCCCTAAATTCAATTCCTTTCTCTAGTTACGATATACATCGTGACACACTGTTCCTACTAAGGGAAGGGGGGGGAAAGAGAGGGGGAGGTGAGGGGGGGGGTGAGGATGGAAGGGGTAAACGGCAGACAGAATGTCCCAAATGCCTGAGTACATTCTGCCGCCTCTCCGCCGGTCATCATAGACCGAACACAAACTGGGCGCCAGGTTGACTCCTCGCCAACCGGTGGTGGTGCGTCGGCACCATCCGAAGAAATGAGCAAGCTATCTGGCCGGATCCTAGGCCTAGCTTCAGAGAAGATCTTGAAGATCTGCGCCGTGCTTTCGCACTGCGTTGAGACGCCGTGTTCGCACACTGCAAGAGGCCGCTGTGCTTCCGCACTGCGATGGGGGACGCCGTGCTTTCACACTGCAAGAAGCGCCGTGCTTTCGCACTGCAAAAGACCGCCGTGCTTCCGCACTGCAATGGGGGACTCCGTGTTTGCACACTGCAAGAGACCGCCGTGCTTCCGCACTGCAATGGGGGACGCCGTGTTTGCACACTGCAAGAGACCGCCGTGCTTTCGCACTGCAAGAAGCGCCGTGCTTCCGCACTGCAAAAATAAGGACGCGGTGCTTTTGCACTGCAAAAGGAACGCCGTGCTTTCGCACTGCCCGGGGCGCCGTGCTTCCGCACTGCCAGGAACGCCATGCTTTCGCATCGTGAAAAGGACGCCGTGCTCCCGCACTGCAGAGTTGCCGTGTTTCCACACTGCCGAGGACGCCATGCTTCTGCACTGCAGATGAGAGTCGCGGAACTCTCGCACTGCCAGGAGGGGCGGGTAACACAAGAAACGAGGTGAACAACACCTCAGACAGGTTCTGGGAACCTAAGTAGCATTGCAAGGGAAACGCCGTGCTTCCGCACTGCAATGAGTCGCCGTGCTCTCGCACTGCAAAAATAAGGATGCGGTGCTTTCGCACTGCAAAAGGAATGCCGTGCTTTCGCACTGCCCGGGGCGCCGTGCTTCCACACTGCCAGGAACGCCATGCTTTCGCATCGCGAAAAGGACGCCGTGCTCCCGCACTGCAGAGTTGCTGTGTTTCCACACTGCTGAGGACGCCGTGCTTCCGCACTGCAGATGAGAGTCGCGGTGCTCTCGCACTGCCGGGAGGGGTGGGTAACACAAGAAACGAGGTGGACAACACCTCAGACAGGTTCTGAGAACCTAAGTAGCATTGCAAGGGAAACACCATGCTTCCACACTGCCGAGGACGCCGTGCTTCCGCACTGCAGATGAGAGTCGCGGTGCTCTCGCACTGCCGGGAGGGGTGGGTAACACAAGAAACGAGGTGGACAACACCTCAGACAGGTTCTGAGAACCTAAGTAGCATTGCAAGGGAAACACCATGCTTCCGCACTGCAATGAGTCGCCGTGCTGTCGCACTGCAAAAATAAGGACGCGGTGCTTTCGCACTGCAAAAGGAACACCGTGCTTTCGCACTGCCTGGGGCACCGTGCTTCCGCACTGCCAGGAACGCCATGCTCTCGCATCGCGAAAAGGACGCCGTGCTCCCGCACTGCAGAGTTGCCGTGTTTCCACACTGCCGAGGATGCCGTGCTTCCGCACTGCAGATGAGAGTCGCGGTGCTCTCGCACTGCCGGGAGGGGTGGGTAACACAAGAAACGAGGTGGACAACACCTCAGACAGGTTCTGAGAACCTAAGTAGCATTGCAAGGGAAACGCTGTGCTTCCGCACTGCAATGAGTCGCCGTGCTGTCGCACTGCAAAAATAAGGACGCGGTGCTTTCGCACTGCAAAAAGAACGCCGTGCTTTCGCACTGCCCGGGGCGCCGTGCTTCCGCACTGCCAGGAACGCCATGCTTTCGCATTGCGAAAAGGACGCCGTGCTCCCGCACTGCAGAGTTGCCGTGTTTCCACACTTCCGAGGACGCCGTGCTTCCGCACTGCAGATGAGAGTCGCGGTGCTCTCGCACTGCCAGGAGGGGCGGGTAACACAAGAAACGAGGTGAACAATACCTCAGACAGGTTCTGGGAACCTAAGTAGCATTGCAAGGGAAACGCCGTGCTTCCGCACTGCAAAGAGTCGCCGTGCTCTCGCACTGCAAAAATAAGGACGTGGTGCTTTCACACTGCCGAGTCGCCATGCTTCCGCACTGCCCAGGACGCCGTGCTTCCGCACTGCAGGTGAGAGCGCCGTGCTTTCGCACTGCCGGGGAGCGCCGTGTCACACTTGCAGGACACTGCCGGGAAGTGTCGTGCTTCGCACTGTACATAAATGGACGACGTGCTTTCGCACTGCCGAGTCGCCGTGTTTCCACACTGCAAAAGGATGCCGTGCTTTCGCACTGCAGGTAAATGTCGCGGTGCTCTCGCACTGCCAGGAGGGACAACACAGGGCACACAAAACACACAAAACACAAAAACACAAAAAACAGAAAAACACAGAAACACAAAAGCACAGAAACATATCGCCGGGCTTTTGCCCTGCAGGCCGTGCTTGCGCACTGCGTGCCGTGTTTTCACACTGCCGCGGTGTTCCCACACCGCGAAGGTGTGCGTCCGCGTAATGACAATCCAGACACTCACTGACCGATGTGTCATGCTTGCGCACGACGTTCGGACGAGTTCGCAATCTGGCTGCCATGTTCCCACACTGCCTTGGTCAAGCTCGCGCACTACCTTTGCCGGGCTTTCGCCCTGCGGGCCGGGCTTTCGCCCTGTGTGCCGTGCTTGCGCACTGCGTGCCGTGCTTGCGCACTGTGTGCCGTGCTTGCGCACTGCGTGTCGTGCTTGCGCACTGCATGCCGTGCTTGCGCACTGCGTGCCGTGTTTTCACACTGCGTGCCGTGCTTGCGCACTGCGTGCCGTGCTTGCGCACTGCGAGCCGTGTTTTCACACTGCGTGCCGTGCTCGCGCACTGCGTGCCGTGCTTGCGCACTGCGAGCCGTGTTATCACACTGCGTGCCGTGCTTGCGCACTGCGTGCCGTGCTTGCGCACTGCGTGTCGTGCTTGCGCACTGCATGTGCCGGGCTTTCGCCCTGCATGGCCGTGTTCTCACACTGCCTTGCTTCGCCGTGCTTGCGCACTGCATGTGCTGGGCTTTCGCCCTGCATGGCCGTGTTCTCACACTGCCTTGCTTCGCCGTGCTTGCGCACTGCATGTGCTGGGCTTTCGCCCTGCATGGCCGTGTTCTCACACTGCCTTGCTTCGCCGTGCTTGCGCACTGCATGTGCCGGGCTTTCGCCCTGCATGGCCATGTTCTCACACTGCCTTGCTTCGCCGTGCTTGCGCACTGCATGTGCTGGGCTTTCGCCCTGCATGGCCGTGTTCTCACACTGCCTTGCTTCGCCGTGCTTGCGCACTGCATGTGCTGGGCTTTCGCCCTGCATGGCCGTGTTCTCACACTGCCTTGCTTCGCCGTGCTTGCGCACTGCATGTGCAGGGCTTTCGCCCTGCATGGCCATGTTCTCACACTGCCTTGCTTCGCCGTGCTTGCGCACTGCATGTGCCGGGCTTTCGCCCTGCATGGCCGTGTTCTCACACTGCCTTGCTTTGCCGTGCTTGCGCACTGCATGTGCCGGGCTTTCGCCCTGCATGGCCGTGCTCTCGCACTGCCTCACTTCCAGCATCAGACAGCTGGGATGAATCTCCAACACAACCAGGAACTTGTCGTGGTCTCAGCAATAGTCAGCTGAGATACAGCTCCAATAATTCCAGGAGCTCGTCGAGGAAGTAGACTCAAGTTGTAGTCCCCATCCTCAAGAAGAAATGTGATACACAACAATGTAACACTTCACAGGAGACAGAAGTTGATAGAGGTGAATTGGAGTCCAGGAAAATCACCAAGTGTCAGAGTGATGGATACTCTCAGTTAGTTCAGTGTATCAGCAACTTATTGTTCACAATAAAATATGAGAGATGATAATATGATGAGGAATACTGAATTATATGGTTGACATGAAGCCACTAGTTGTGATGTTACACCACATATTTCGATTTTATATCACAATAATAAAATCGGAACTATAAATTCCAACTCAATATTCCACTTCTCACTGTTCATTTCAATAATGAAATCAATCACATGATTTACTTATGCAAAGTAACCATCCATTGGATATAAATGACAGTGTGTTTATTATAACAGACAAAATCTGCTAATTAATTCACAATCAGTGAACATTTATTGCTCAATCTCTCTTTCTCACTTCAAGACTTATTTCACCCCGAAATAAATCTTAATTTACTTTTTTTCAAAGTATTATTCACACAAGGCGTGTATAAGACACAACAGCTGTTAATTAATTCATACTCTGGAAATATTGATTTTCCGAAAAATAATCACAACAATCAGCACAATAGTAATAATTGAATGAATTAATGCACCGTCATATAACTCATGATGGTAGGCTGAATAAGAATTAGATTCACTCTCTCGAGACGTGATCCAATTCCAAACTAACAATAGCACGATCAAACTCAGACTGACTCAATAACAGTAGAATATCTGGAAAAACTAGAATTCACATGAATTCAATTTTATAAATTGTTATTGAAAAGGAGAAGTAATTCTCTTCTACAGACTAGAAGCTTGGCGATAGCAGTTAGCCAGTTGAGATAACGTTTATCTTATCTGCACAGCACAGCACAAATAACTTCTCGATCCAACATAGAATTAATTCCAATTGAAATAATAATTATTTTATTCCAATTTATAGTAAGTCCTCCGACTTAATTTTCAAGTGGAATATTAGAAAATTTTAATCATAATCTGAAGCTAATAACCTCCGATTGCAGTACATCTCGACTCACAATCAAACGCAATTTATTCATTCCACATGAATAACTAATTGCAACGTAATTCACTTTTATCCCACAGTATAATAACATCTGTTAATTAACTGCATCGTAACACTTTACACGGATTAAAGCAATTACCACCAGCTTCATTAAATGATTTCAATTATTATAGCCATTACCTCATGGTTACAATATTAGTCAGATCATACTGATTTATAATATCTTCTAATATTCTCTATCCACTCATTTCGCCATCAACTATTTATGGCAAGTAGAAAACAAGCTACTGCAAGTTTTGTTTGTTAACCTGTACCTGGTTACAACAATATCGGTAACATACCGATTAAGAAAATTTAGTCTAGTTGGAATCGATTTTAGCTGTTATTAACTAGTCAAAGACTGTAGAAAATTTTCTTGATTATCCTTGCTTGGTCACATCTTAATATTGTAAATAAATTTCAATCTGAAATTATTGGGATTGCCTTCAGATCAAAAGAAACGTATTGATTTGTCAATAATAATTCTTTGCCATTTAATTCAGCCAGTGCTTTCTGACTGATTATATTAATTAAACTGTAATGGTTGAGTTGCCATTTAGTTTAAATAGTACTCTATTTTATGAGAGAAATTAAACGGAATATGCTGTTTCCTTTTAATAAGCTATTGACCAATTTCTTTCAATAACAATAATATTGTCAGTCTTTTAATATTTTCATCATTTTCGGAATCGTGCTAATGCTATTATTTTCAAAATTCGGCTAATAAATCGTGCTAATAATTCTGAATTAATTTTCTTCAATTTCTATGCAATTTTGTCTTTGACAACAAAATTTAATTTCCTCATTTTAAATGGTTTAATATGATTGAACTCTTATGATATTCACCCCTTCTCGCCTCTTACCTCCTTATTGGCGGCGCGTGACACCTCTCTGGTATCCCATCCTCCGGATAGGCAGCGACCCTCTATAGACTCGCTTGGCCTCCTGCTGTCCATCCGCTCGGATTCCGTCCACCTTTTCCGCAACTGCTCCATCACCATCCTCTTCCTCATCTTCGGGCAGGTGTGGCTGGAGCTTGGTGCCCTTCTCGTGCACAGTAAACCTCTTACCGGCACTCAACATTTCCTCGACCTCATACAGGCCAGAAAATTCCGGCGCTAACTTCGCGGCGAGCTGATTAGCACCCGAGGACAGGTGACACTCCTTCCTGTAGACTAGCTGCCCAGAGTTCACCTTCATCGTCCTCTTTTTCCAATTATAATACCGGTTGGCATTATAATTCTTGTCTCCAATATCTGAAACTACTTTGAGTGTAGTTTCCATCACCGGCAGTCTTCTGGACTGCACTGCTCGACGATTATCTCCAGCTCCTTGCTGAAAATTATCCTCCATCTTCTGCCTCCGGTACAGCTTTTCCGGACAGTTGAACCTCCCTGATGTAGAGCTTGTAGCGTGGTAAAAGATTTTTGTACAATCTCTGTACCTGGCTACTCTCTGAAAAACCACCTCTTCTCCTCATCAGTGTTAGCAGCTCCTCAACATAGTCGTCTATGAGCTCGCCTTCTTTCTGCCGCCTGTCGAGAATTTCATCTCAAGATCCTCCACATAAGTAGGTGGATAGTAACGAGACCGAAGTCTCTCAGGAAATCGTCCCAGTGTCTCCACTGTTCTCTCCTATTCCTCATCCATAAGGAACATTTCCCCGCTAACATTTCAGGTAGCACTGGAAATAACTGTCTGCCAGACATGCCATATGCTTGTTGCAGCTCCTCGAGCCGCTCCATAAAACTTGGAGCATCTCCACTCCCATCATATGAGAGCCGCCACCCTCGAACCTTGTCACACACGGCACCCGGGTCCATACAGGATGTAGCAGGCACCGCTGACCTGGTAGGTGACCTCAATACATGCCTAGGCATGTTATTATGCCTCTCCGGCATCTCTGGCCTCACCAGTGCAGGCTCTGCCTCCTCGCTAACTGGTGCTGGCCTTCGCGCTCTTCGACGAAGCGCCTCCTCCCCATTATCCAGAACGGGGAGCATCGCAACAATCCGCTGTCGTTGCTCCAGTAGAGCCCTCCTCAGGCTCGTACTTGTGCTATCTGTCAGCACTGAGTCGAGTAGTAGATCAATCAAGCCTTGATCTTGCACTCTGTACACCCAGGAGTTGCTGGAGTCGCCATCAAACTCTGGAGACGTCTCCTTGGGTATTTCTTCCAGTCTGGAACATGCAGTGGCCTCCGCGACTGGTGGCCACAAAGCTGCAGCTCCTTCCTCTTCCTGACCTGTGCCAGCTCCGCCACCGATCCTGTTTAGACCGGCGGCCTCCACCATTGTCCTCCGGTGGTTTTCGACAAGAGCTCTCCTGAGCTCTGCCATTGTACCTGTTGTAGGCCCTGCTGATGCTGCTAGATCCACTGCTTCTCTCCGGTGGAGTTTGTAAATCCAGGACACTCCTGGATCGCTGCTATCCTCTCGCGCCTCCTGGTCTTCTCCGGCGCGATTACATTTCTCCTCTGCACTCATTGCTGCTTTACTCCTCCTGCCTTGGGCCCCACGTTCGTGTGCCAATCTTCTGAGTAGATTTTTGCCCACACCTTTCTCTATCAGAGTTCCCAGTGTCGCTCTGGGCCGGCTAAACTCAGTCGGCGACTGGGGAGGGCCGCGGCAGGGGATGGGAGTCTTGGTGGGGCGTCCGTCAACCACCCTCGTTCGGGTAGGGGGTTGAAACAGGGTTTTGAGTGCTTTGGAGAAATGTTTCCCTCTTTTAGGAAAGAGGGGCCGTGCTTTCGCACTGCCAAACAGGGTTGGTCGCGGAAAGAAGGGAACAGGAACCTTACGGTGTTAGTCGTGAGAAAGGGTTTCGTGTCGGGACTAAGTCCTAGTCCTTGGGCACCGGGTGTCTTCCCGGGGTCCGGGTTGGTCGCGGAGCTCTGGTAAAGGCTTTCCCTGGCCTTCCCAGAGGTCCTCTTCCGGTTCCGCACTGGTTTAGTGCGCTGCGGCGGCCCGCGCTCTGGACTTTCCTAAGTCCTACTTGCCGGGCACCAGCTGTCCTCCTGGGGTCCGGATCGGCCGCGGAGTTGCGGGAAAGGCTTTTCCTCACCTTCCGGACGTCCTCTTGTGGTCCCGCACTGACTAGTGCGCTGCGGCGGCCAGCACTCTGGACTTTCCTAAGTCCTACTTGCCGGGCACCAGCTGTCCTCCTGGGGTCCGGATCGGCCGCGGAGTTGCGGGAAAGGCTTTTCCACACCTTCCCGGACGTCCTCTTGCGATCCCGCACTGGACTAGTGCGCTGCGGCGGCCAGCACTCTGGACTTTCCTAAGTCCTACTTGCCGGGCACCAGCTGTCCTCCTGGGGTCCGGATCGGCCGCGGAGTTGCGGGAAAGGCTTTTCCACACCTTCCCGGACGTCCTCTTGCGATCCCGCACTGGACTAGTGCGCTGCGGCGGCCAGCACTCTGGACTTTCCTAAGTCCTACTTGCCGGGCACCAGCTGTCCTCCTGGGGTCCGGATCGGCCGCGGAGTTGCGGGAAAGGCTTTTCCACACCTTCCCGGACGTCCTCTTGTGGTCCCGCACTGGACTAGTGCGCTGCGGCGGCCAGCACTCTGGACTTTCCTAAGTCCTACTTGCCGGGCACCAGCTGTCCTCCTGGGGTCCGGATCGGCCGCGGAGTTGCGGGAAAGGCTTTTCCACACCTTCCCGGACGTCCTCTTGCGATCCCGCACTGGACTAGTGCGCTGCGGCGGCCAGCACTCTGGACTTTCCTAAGTCCTACTTGCCGGGCACCAGCTGTCCTCCTGGGGTCCGGATCGGCCGCGGAGTTGCGGGAAGGCTTTTCCACACTTCCCGGACGTCCTCTTGCGATCCCGCACTGGACTAGTGCGCTGCGGCGGCCAGCACTCTGGACTTTCCTAAGTCCTACTTGCCGGGCACCAGCTGTCCTCCTGGGGTCCGGATCGGCTGCGGAGTTGCGGGAAAGGCTTTTCCACACCTTCCCAGATGTCCTTTCTCGCCTCGATGTCCCACTGGTGGCCTACCAATGGGGAGTCAGGTTTCGACCAAACCTGACGTGTTGTCATTGGTCGAAACTGGCAACCCGTCGTCTAAACAGGTTAAATGTCGTTCAACACTCGCCCAAACGAGTGTAGAGCAGTGGAGTTCACTGTGTGAGAGGCTAATCGACTTTAGCTTCAACACAACTCCCGGTCGCTGAAGAAATCGGAGTTCACTTAGTACAAGACGTACTGTGACGTTGCTAGCTGCTCGCTGCTTCCTTCTCACCTCTCTCGACCGCTCGACTTGGCTCTCCGAACTCGACTGCCTCCTGCTAGCCTTTCTCGAGCCTCCCTCAGTGACCGAGAGGGAGGGGAGAGAGGATGCGCAGCACCGCTGAGCGGTAGGCCAGTGGCTGGCTTGAACGTTGACCCCTCAGATTCTATGAAAGATAGCCGAGCGTCAAATAAATGAGCCCTAAATTCAATTCCTTTCTCTAGTTACGATATACATCGTGACAATACAACACACACACACACACACACACACACACACACACACACCACACACACCACACACACACACACACACACACACACACACACACACACACACACCACACACACACACACCACACACACACACACACCACACACACACACCAACACACACACACACACACACACACACAAATACCCAAAAACCAGTTTTTTTGACTCAGGGGACCTTCAAACATATAGAAATTTAGAAATTGGGGTACCTTGATTTTTTTCGGAAAGCAATACTTTCCTTAGTAATAGGGCAAGGAAAGTAAAAAGTACCAGACAGATTACTAAATAAATAATCAGTTTTTCAATGTGTTTCGTTATTCATCAAAAAAAGTGTTGTTTTAAGTTTTATTACTTTTATCAATCATTTCTATGAAAACTAAAACTTCAATCAGCCGCCATTTTTGATAAAAGTATCATAGAACATTTTTATTGATGTCGTTATTCTTGTTTTAAAAAGGCCTTTAAAATTATGTACCACACAATGGGTGTTTACATTTTAAATATTTGAGTTACAAACCCTCATTTCTTCAAAAACTAAAAGTTCAATCAGCTGCCATTTTGGATACAATTATCATAGAACATTATTATTGATGTCATCTTTCTTGTTTTAAAAAGACCTTTAAAATGATTAACCACACAATGGGTGTTTACATTTTAAATATCCCAGTTAAAACCCCCAAGTAAACCCGTTATGTGGGGTTGGAACTCGGTTGTACATTAAAAGGTAGAGTATTCTATCAATAACTACTTATCCTGAAAGTTACAGAATTATATCTACAACAGTCTCCAAATTATTGAAGGGTTCCCATACATATGACTCACTCTGTATATGTGCATATGTATCGTTGAATTTCAAAGGTTGTTGAAAAACTGTGTTTGAAGGAGGTTCCGTCTTTGGGTAGCAGTGATTGGACATTGGTTGCAAAAAGGCAAACATGTAGAAGAAATTTGAAAAGAGTATTGGGAGCAAGCGGTGAAGTGTACGAAACGATGAGTTCTTCTTTGATTCAAGTAACTGATTTGCAATTTCTCCACATGTATTGGGACTATTAATTTATGATTATTCCATACTTTCATAAAAGAAAGCCTTTTTGACATGATTGTTTTATTCACAAATAAGTTTATTGAATGAACTATTTTCATTTCACAACATATTGGACAATTCAATTTTCTATCTGTAAGTCAAATATTTTCTTGGATTTTTATTTTTATACTTTGAAAACATGATCAATAATAATAATTCACTAATGATGAATTTTGTGTACGTATATGTATGTCATTGGCCTTTGATGATACTGCTATTTCCTTATAATTGAAAAAAATGGGTTGGTTCAGTTGGTTTACACTCAAGAATAGTATAATAGTAGGTTGCCTTGATCACATAAGACGCGTGGAGAACGCAGCCTGCTATGGTGTGACGTCATGCTGCGACCTCTCGCCCTGGCTTAACATGCATTCAAATGTAAAAATGCCAACTTTGAGCCCTCATAGCAAATCAACCATCAACTTTACATAGAAGTGATTGACATCAAAATGTTCAGCATTTTATCCCCTTTGAAACAATATCAAACTAATTTTCAGTAAAAATCCTATAAATGTTACCGGCGAGTCTAAAACAAATCGTTTGAACATACAATTTGATTTGATAATACCATTTCAAATACGTTTTTGTACTTTCTATTAGTTTTTTTTGCATCGTTTCAGTTCTTTCTCTTAAACAGATTCTATTCTCATTTAGAAATTTTATCCTTATAAAGTCTGTGGAAAGAACTAACAGCTTCTTTAGGAATTTCAGGATATTAACGTTATTTTATCAACAACTCCTGAAACATAGCAATGCGAACCCATCAACGGTTGCCTAGCTTTATCACGAAAATAAACAGTCTAGATAAGCCCTAAGAATATATGAACATCATTTAAACATTATAAAGATTTTTATTTATCCCAATTATGATAAAAAAATAGATAATCATGACTTTTAATGACTTCAATGATGTTATTTTATCAAAAAATAAAGCGCATTACACTACTGTACTGTAAAGTACTTGAATAATTTCATGAATAATTAATGTTATATTATTTGAAGTTATAATTTGTTGAACTATTTAAATTAAAAAACTTGAGGAATTTAACGATCTTCCAGAGTAATTCAAATTACTGTTAAGGAAATATTCATTTCAACAGGTGATATGATTTGGAATGTGTGGAGTATCCTGTATTAATTGACTGGTATATATGAAGTAAACCTAATTTTTTATTGGGAGGAGTTGATTAGTCATGTCGCACATATATGTGCCACCCAGGAGCGAATGTGCTATTCCTTTATAGTCGAATATATGACATTTTTGGTTATGTAAATATGGATGTTACTTATTTTTATTGTATGTTAATTTTTATATGTTAGCAAGGTTAGCGTTTTAGGCAATATTTACACTGCACTGTGTTATGTGAATATGGATGTTACTTATTTTTATTGTATGTTAATTTTTATATGTTAGCAAGGTTAGCGTTTTAGGCAATATTTACACTGCACTGTAGTAGATAGCCGTATTTGTTTTTCAAACCATACCTGTAGGTATGTAAATAAAAACAGAAATTCAAGTACCCATTTTAAAATTGGAATATTTCTTTTTAGAAATAAAAATATTAGAATAATATTATTTTTATTTTTCTTTGATTTCTATTCTCGAGTACTATTCAAAAGTAGCCCTAAAGAAAAAAGACTATAGGTATGTTTTATCCCAGTAATGCGTTCACACTAACTCACTCAAAGTTGCAACCATATTAGTAGAGTCAATATAGACATGAAAAAGAGGGCCTGCTAGTAATTTATATTTTATTTCTGATTTTTATACCTATATTTTTTTTAAACATCAATGAGAATTAAACTTGAACTTTCAGCAGTAAAATTATAAAAACATTTTGGGACATATTATTCATTATCAAAATTTGGGAATAAAATAGTTTTGGGCAAAGCCCAAACAATTCTTTCCAAATTATATTTTTATGATTTGTGATTGTATCCACAAAAGGATGAATAAATTCAGAACCAACCAATATTTGCATGATAAATAATTGTCTTGTTCTATATAGATACAGAGTGGCCCAAAAACCTTGTATTTTCGATAAAATGGATATTTTCAGAAAATATTTTTTTAATAGTTCAACAATACTATGAAGAATCTATCCTCTAGATCTCAAGGATTTATCTTTTACCGAATTTTAAATGTTCTGTCCCAAAAATTCAAACTTTAGGCTCTCATATCTCAAAAAGTAATGATCGGAAAAAATGTTTTCCTGAGAATACCTTTTCATTTTGATAGGTTGATGATATACAAACCGAGAAACTTTGAAAAATATCACCAGTATAAATTTTATTTTTAGCCTTTGCACAACCTTAAACCGACTCTAGCCGCGGTTCACACTTCTGCCAGTTCACTCATTCGTCAAACTTCTTGTAACATATCCAACATTATTGAGATTTATTGTGACTTAAGTCTCCAATATGGTTCTTTGGAAATTACTATACTAATTTGCAGCTTGTTTTACAATAAATTTTTGCTTCATATGAAATTAAAAATCTGAGCCTATTCAATTATAAAGTTATCATTTTAAAATTTCAAAACTGCTTTAGTGATTAGGAAATAGTATAGTGCAACTTACTGAAAATGGTTACCATCAGATGTAGAAAGGAGTTTTAAATCTAAAACTGTAGTTGGCAGCATATTCGTCTGTCATGGTGGATTTTGGTATATGCATCTGCATACATACCTTACATCTGCAGTTCTATTCCCACCTTTGCCTGAAATCAAATGATACATTAAATGTATGAAAGCGATTTTCTAATTGAAAGGAATTTTATAAGTGATAGTAAATGATATAACAATAAACCAATACAAGAAAGTTTTCAAGGACCTTACATAGTACTGAACTAATTATCAAATTGTAGCCTATCAATGAGAATGATTGCTTCTATTTACAATTTATTTAAAGTATTTCTCAAGGGGGTTATTTTATACTGGTCATATTGAAATAAATATGGTTTAATCTAATCAAAATATTAAAAAAAAAATTTAGTTCATGTCCCTAACAAAAATGTAACTATAGTCCCTAATAAATATAACTAATAATTATTAGGTAGGCCTATTATGGTGTTATGAATAGTTCTATTATTGTAACATTTTACAATAGCTCCTTTTATATCATAACCATCCATGATATTAAATCAATCTATTATAATATTACTGAATCATATAATCACTAGCTTAAAATGTATTGAATCATGAAATTGAAACCACTAACTTAATAGTTTTTTACAAGTTTGAAGTTAACCAACAATGGTAACAGTTTAATCAACTGTTAGACCAGGTTGCACAAAAGCCGGTTAAATTATAACCGTGATTAACTTCACGAGAACCAATCAGAGAATGCGTTTTTGATAAAATGGCTTCTCTGATTGGCTCTTGCGGAATTAATCAACCGGGCCTTAGTGTTTGAAAATGATAAACATTCAACTTATACACACTAAAAATTGCAATTACTGTTATATTAGGGTTATTAATAGGGCTTAACATAAAATCTTAAAACTGCTCCAGTAATTCTTGAATATAGGCTATTGTAGGTAGCCTAAGTTTGTTTGTTAAGGTTACAAGTAAGTTTGTTTATGTATGTTGAAAAATTTGATTATTGAAGGATATAGAGTGCAACTTACTGAAAATGGCTTTCATCAAATGTAGAGAGGAGAAGAACTTTTTTCAAATCTAATCCTTGGCATCATATTCATCTGTCATGGTGGATTTTAGTATAATATGTATCTGCAGTTCTATTCCCACCTTCATCTGAAATCAAAAGGAACATGTATGAAAGCAATTATCTAATTGAAAGAAATTTTGGCTAAAGTGCACGTCCAGTGCCAACATAGCCTACCTGTCATCAAATTTTTGGTTGAGATTGATTTAGTATGATATTTTGAGCACAAAATCAAAAAATTAAACGGCGGTCACTATTGTTTTCAAAATAAACTAAGTTCAAAGTAGCACAACTTTACATGCTATAAGTAGCAACCATAAGTAGCTAAGGTTAGGAAAAGCTTTAGATTAGGAAAACTCAGATTAGGAATATCATAATTTGATGATTTCAATAATCAAAATGGCTGCTACTCATAGGTTAAATGCATGTAAAATTGTGCTACTTTGAACTTAGTTTATTTCAAAAACAATAGTGACCGCCGTTTAATTTTTGTGATTTTGTGCTCAAAATAGCATACTTAATAATCGATCCCAACCAAAAATTTGATGACAGGTATGTTGGCACTGAACGTGCATTTACACCGAAATTTTGAAGTAATAATTTAGTATGTTTTTAATAAATTGATAGTATTAAAACAATAAACCAATACAAGGGAGTATTTAAGGACCTTACATAGTACTGAACTAATTATTAAATTGTAGCCTATCAATAAGAATGATTGCTGCTATTTACAGTTTATTTAGAGTATTTCTCAAGAGGTTGATTTGATACTAGTCATATTGAAAAAAATAATGTTTTATCTAATCAAAATACTGTATTCAAAAAGTTAATTGGGTCAAATGTAACCATAGTCCCTAATATGCCTATAAATAACTAATATTATTAGTGGGTAGGCCTATTCTGGTATTAGCTTTATTATTGTAACATTTTACAATAGCTTCTTATATCTTAAACATTCATAATAATTATTAAATCAATCTATTATGATATTACTGAATCATATAATCACTAGTTTAAAAATTATTACCTAAATCATAAAATCGAAACCACACTTGATAGTTGTTTTACAAGTTTAAGGTACCAACAATGTTAACAGTTGGTTAAATCAACTGTTTGGGTTTAAAAATAGAAAAAATTAACTTGTACACACTAAAAATTGCAATTAATGTTGTATCAGGGTTATTAATAGGGCCTAACATAATTATTTACCATAGTGCTTTTAAAAACAACATGTGCTTTACAAATTTGTCTGGGGAACGCTTTGCCATCACTAGGCTAAACAGCTTTGTTTAGTAGGTAACTTCTGTATGCTATTAAACTTATCAATAAATATCCTAGACATAAATGAATGATCTTACCTTAATTTAAGACCTTCAGCAATCAAAAATCATCATCAACTTGATGACGCGATAAAATAAAGGATAAACAAACAATGAACCAACTTCACCTTCAACTACTGAAAACTGAAGGAGACAGGACATCTTTAATGGCTGTCGCTCAAGCACAGTAGCGCACAAGCATGAATCACCCCGGGAATTTCAAAGTTATTGATATAGACAATCTTTATTGTTAACATTAAAACAGTCCATATTTCTGGGACGGATTAATGATTTCTTTATGGGGGACATTTGTGCTTCCACTGAAATAATGTTGGAATCAATAAAACAGTACCTAGTTTATTATTATTTGAATTTAAAACTTGAAAATTATTTCATAGGCTTGGTGTGTGACATGATTTTTAGCACAAACTGGAATCTAATTTGAAAAAATGATATAACTTTTTCAATTTTGGATGGAAACATTTGAAATTCTAGGACAATGTTTATAACATGAACAGAATCGTTAATTATTTTCAAAATTTTCCATCATCAATTACCAATTATTTAAAATTTAAAAGTTAGTAGCCCGTCAACGGCCCGTCTTACGGGATTTTTGCATTGAGAAGAAGTGCTGGAAATCTACTTCTGTAGCCAAATAAGTGATAAAAGACTGCTTTTTTGAACATTTTTGGGAAACTTAGAAATCAATCAAATTTTTTCCAAGTCCCTATCTGGATTAAAATTAGCGCAAAAGGTCTATTATATCATCAACAGTACATTGTAGACGATTTTTGCAAGAGACAAAAAGTGTTTGAAATTCAATTCTGCATCCGAACTATTGATTAGAAATACAATTTTTCGACCTTTTTTGGGAATCTTGAACATCTGGCAAATTTATTCCAAGTCCCTCTGGATTTAGCGCAAAAGGTCAATTATATCGTTAACAGTGCATTTTAGACGATTTTCGCAAAAGACAAAAAGTATTTGAATTGCAATTCTGCACCCGAATTGATTAACAAAAAGCTTAAAGTGAGACTTTTTGGAAAACTCAAAAAAATTTCAGTCTTAATTTGTGTAAAACATTTTCTTTATCTCGATAACGGTGAGTTGGAGACGATTTTTGAAGAAGATAGAAAGGGATTGGAATTCAATTCCACTTAGGAATTAGGCCTATTGGTCAGAAAGCCTAAATTGAGACATTTTTAGGGACTAAGTTACACAGGTGAGGGGGGAGGAGACACCTTCTGAAAAAAATGTTTGATCTTCACTTATAACATTTTCACTTAGTGTGTTGACTGGGTAGGTACTGTAGAAATTCCATACTGTACCAACCTTTCTAACGTTTATTTTAGTAAACATTTCTAAGTTTATCAAACGTTGTTTTCATAACGTTTATCAGCAATATACATTCTAGACGTTTATTAAACGTTTATAGAGTAAACGTTCATTTTAGTAAAATTCCCCAACGTTTATTAAACATTGTTTTCATAACGTTAATCGGATTTATACATTTTAACATTTATTAAACGTTTTTTAAACTTTTTGTGCTGTGTGGGATGAACACTACAGGTTGATCTCCTCTCCCCTGTATTAGAGGAGATTTTGGAAGTGACAATGAGAAATAGACAATGTAAAGAAGACAATGTAAAATAGGCTACTCGAGGATTGTTCGACACTCACAATAGAAACAAAATTCAAGGGAATGCGTAGCAAGCTATATTCAAGATCGATTCAAATCGGCTTTAACCAATACCTACTATTACTTAGTAATAATAGGTATTGCTTTAACTGACAAGGGTTATTCAAGGCAGAGTCAAGACTTGTTTGACTCATGCAATAGAAGCTAAATTCGAATGAATACCTTTCGAGCCATATTCAAGATCGATTCTAATCAAGACTGTTAGCTTTGACTGACAAGGGGAATTCAAGGCAAAGTCAAGACTTGTTTGACCCATGCAATAAAAGCTAAATTCGAACGAATACATAGCATGCCATATTAAATTTCGATTCTAACCAAGTTTGTTAGCCTTGAAAAACAAGGGTATGCTGCTTTCGATTCTAGTATGGAAATTTAAGGGGACTTCGAGTTGAATGTCAAGCAACATCGTTTTCAGCTGGATTCAACTTCAGCCTTGATTGACAAGTGAAGGCTGCTTCTAATTCAAGCCTTAAATCAAGCCTTACTGCTGACTGGGCTCCAGTTCCTGTTATTGTGATGTATTTTCAACTACCATACCCGGCCTATTCAATGTTTCAAGTGGTGAACTATTTCAGATTCTTTCAAATTTGTAAATCCATTTCTACATTTTGAATTATTTGAACTATTACCAGTTTTTTGACCTTGTGCTTGAACATATTTCAACTTGTGTTCATACACATAAACTTTATCTACAAGTTTCTACAACATTCCAGTGATTTGACTTGCAGTATTTTGTCTGAACTTGATATTCGTTATACAGAGTATGACTTGCTAGACATTTACCTATTACATTTCAACGACTTGAACTCCATACATCACTTACTCCCATCTTGGACCAAATGGATTATCTACATAATATGCTCACCTTTAAACTCCACCTACCTGCCTTGCTGCTGATGCTATTTGAGGATTCCAACTACCATAGCAGTAGGCCTACTTTCTCATGCTGTTAGCTGTCCCAGAAACCTTGGGGTCTGCTTCTCTTTGGAGTCTATTTGAAGAGCTGAGAATTTGGGTTCATGTCTTTATATTTGATTATTAATTCATATTAATTGATTTCAAAACATATGATATGTCCAATTGTTCAAAATGAACCAAACTGAACTTGACTTCTATGCCACATTGTTTGGCTTCCACTATCCATAACTACAATTATTATCACGTATTATTGCAGTGAATTTATTTGGTATTTAATTATTATTTCATGTTTATTGATTTCAAGCTACAATATTTTCCAATTGTTTATTTCAATATGAACCCAATTGAATTTGATTTCTATGCCACATTGCTGGCTTTTATTGCTCATGACTGCAATCATTATCACTACTTATTATTGCAGTGAATTTGTTCTGTAACTTATTCATATTATCTTTATTCTGATAATTTTGTTTACACTAGTGTTTTATTGTCCATTCAATTATTGTCAATATTAGTAATCTACATATAACATAGATAACCTACTCTATATCAAACTATTATTTTTCAGTTAAATTGATTCAAAGTAATTAGCACTCACTGAATTTATCATTACAATAGAATTTAAAGCATTAATATTGCATAACATTTATTCCAAGTCAATTGAACATTATATTTTCAATTTAGCTTACTTTAAATCTGCTGAGTGTATTTGTAACCACATTAATTCAATTAATATTTTTTCTCAAACTCTATGCTTTATCTGGAATAAAGATTTTTGGATTCCATTGATAATTTGTTGGTTTAATGATATTTTCGTGTTATTGACAAATTTATTTTGCTTGACTATTGCATCAAATCTTTTGAGCCTATATAAACCCTTTTGTCAATCTCCATCAGACTATTATTTTATCTTAGCTATTTACCTTTATCAACCTTTTATATGTCAATAATTTTTCTGCATTTTATGTACAAATGCAGTGGTCCTCCTTTTTTCGAACAAACTACCTTTAAGTTGTGTCTGGATACAAATAATTATTTTCATTCATCCACTTGCTCTCTGCTAGCTACCAGAACCCCAGATACACCATAAAGAATCATCTAATAGAATCAAGAGTTGCCAACAGTTTGCAATTGGATAATCACATTTTCTCGAATTTCGAGCTTATTTTCAATTTTTGGTGAAAATGTTACTGAACATTAATTGTAGATATTTCCATGCTCAATCTTTTCCACTTGAAATTGTTTGTTTAAATTGTATCTGAAGCCTGATAAATAGAAATTTAAAATCAAACTCTGCATAGATGGGGCAGAGCTCCTGAAATTTTTACAGATATGGGACTTGTGACAGTTGATAGAGCTTATTAATGACTATTTTAGTTATAAGTTTAATCAAAATTGTTGGTGCCGTTTTCGCAAAAAACCCTGTTTTTGACAACATTTTCGCCATTTTAGCCGCCATCTTGAATTGCATTTGATCAAAATTGTTTGTGTCGGATAATTTTACTGTAAGGACCTCAAGTTCCAAATTTCAAGTCATTCCGTCAATTGGGAAATGAGATATCGTGTACACCGACCCAATGTCAGGTGAGTGGTCTGATTATATTCCATATAGTATTGGAGCGATCAGGGAAAAAAGCATGGGAAGAGCTAGTGGAGGTTTGCTAGCTCTTTTAAATAAAAATAGAAGCCTTTAAAATATCAAGCTACTGATTTCCTGTGAATGGTGGCTTTTCCTATATTTCTATTTGGATGGATCACCAACTATAATTGGTATGATCTATAGAAGACCTTCTTTTGATTGTGTCAAATTTCTAGATCTCCTGACATCGGACATATTAGATTTGCAGATGAAATACAGTGATAGTAGGATCATTATTGGTGGAGATTTCAACTGCCAAGTAGGCAATAAGAATCAGTTAGAAAAATACATTTTTGAATGTACAAGTTTGTATGATATAAGAGAATCACAAGACAGTGTTTCTAACAATAATTGCAATCGCCTCCTTCTGGCAATGGAAGATAATGGATTTATTTTAGTTAATGGAAGAGCACCCAGCGATAGGCAAGGGAAATTTACTAATGTTAGTTCAGCTGGAAAAAGTGTAATTGATCTAGTGTAGTGTAACATGGCTGCAGTGGAGAACATATCTGATCTACAAGTACTGGAATGTGAGACTCTATCAGATCACTTCCCAGTGATTCTCAAATTGAATAGAGTTGAAGCTTCAGCAAAAGCGAATTGCACTCAATAAAATAAAAAAGATATTGTACAACCCAACTTCAGCCTATTATTTTAACCAGAAAATGATGTTCAGCAACAGATTATCAATAGACGTTTAACAGACTACTATTGATCTAGCACTCAATAAAATAAAAAAGATATTGTACAACCCAACTTCAGCCTATTATTTTAACCAGAAAATGATGTTCAGCAACAGATTATCAATAGACTTTTCACAGACTACTATTGATGAGCAGTATCAACACCTATGTAGTGCAAAACAGCAGAGCAAGTAGGCATGAAGAAAGATTTTTTGTGACTAGGATGAAGAAAGTTTCAAAGCCCTGGTTTGATGAAAATTGTGCAGATGCAAAGAAAAACTTCGGTGTGTCTCTCAAAGCTTGTAGAAAGACAGGATTCACAGAAGAGAAAACCAAGAACTATCTTTTAGTCAAACAACTATACAAAAGCATTTGCAAAAGAAGGAAAGCAATCTTTTATAGGGAGGCATGTGATCGTTTAAGTAATTCAAGCTGCTCAGTCACATTTTGGAGAGAAATTAGCAAGTTCAGAACAAGGGTCACTTCTTATAATCCAATAAAAATCAATGAATGGTTCGAATTCTTGACCAATATTCATCCACCAAGATGCTATGAAAATATTGTATTTCATGGCGTTACACACTGTCAGATGGATGCATACATTAAAACTGATGAGATCTTGCACTGCATCAACAGAAGTAAGAATGGAAAATCCCCTGGACCAGACATGATACCAAATGATATTTACAAGGACCTCCCACCCAATTGGATCTCATACATAGAAGTTCTGTTCAATAAGATTATGGATCGAGAGGAATTACCTGCGGCCTGGTCAGAAATGGGTGACTCCCGTGTGAAAGATAGCATAATGAGAATAACGGAGGACCGAATTTATTAACTATTGAGAAATGACTGTAAATCATAGGAATGAAACTTATGGGAAGTTGAAGTGAGAACGTCACGTAATAGCCAATTATTGGCGAGATGACAAGAACGATGTGTTGACATGAAGATGTCAAAATGGGAACTGGCTCCTCTCCTCACACAAAACCAAGGTTAAGAAAAAGGAAAGGAGAGGGGATGACTTGCATTTCATAATTGAAGTAGTTTACACAATTACCAATAGATGGCATGTAATCCTTAACATCCTGTGACCCTAGAAATTACAGTCAATTGCCTGACAAAATTTTCACATATATTATCAGCAATGGTAGAATTGAGGCAGAGAGCCTCAACCTCATACCTGAAACCCAAGCAGGATTTAGAAAAGGAAGAGGATACCTTGATAATGTCTATGTATGCCTGTCAGCTGTACAGTTTCAACTGCGACTGCCAAAGAGGAGAGTGTATGCTGTCATTGTGGATTTCCAGAGCGCATATTTGATTCGATCTCGCATAGCCTGCTGTGGGAGAAACTTTTCAGATTGAGTGTGAGTGCAAAACTACTGAGAATCATCCAAAAACTGTACAAATTTGCCTCTCTGAAAGTGAAGATTCAGGGTGAGATTTCAGATGAGATAGAAATTACTGAATGAGTACTTCAGGGTGAAACGCTCAGTCCACTATTCTTCATTTTGTTCTTGGCTGACATCGATGAGTTCTTCAGAGCAAGGGGGCTCCATGGTATAGCACTAGATGGATCAACCGATTTGATGCTCCTGCTGTATGCTGATGACTTGATCCTGTTTGCCCATTCTCCAGTTGATCTACAGAAAAAGCTTAATGCACTGGAGGAATACTGCAGCATCAATAGACTAAAGATCAATGAAGGGAAGACTAAAATAGTTCCATTTGGCAGAGGTGGACGAATACCTGTGGCAGTTGAGGTATTCTCTTTTTTCAATGGCAGCAAGATAGAAATTGTTAAATCCTGTGTTCACCTTGGATCCACCATCTCCAGTTTTTCTTTTGGAAACCTTTCTCTTAGAGAGTCCATATGCAAGTCGAGGCTAGCCGCCAGTCATGCAGTTTCAACATTGGCAAAATCAAAAACTAACTCCATGTATTGCATTAAGAAGATATTTATGGCATTGGTCAAGTCAGTATTGCTATATGGTGCACACATATGGGGATTACGACTCTTGAATGAGTTTGAAACTGTGCAAACCAGCTTCTACAGAAGGATTTTTAATTTGACCTGTGTACCCCGAATGCAGCATTGCGCATGGAGGTCGGGGAGGTTTGCATTTCCTATCTCATTTTTGCTGCAGCTATTAACTGGGTTATCCGGATTTTGAAAATGGATGATGATCGTCTCCCAAAAATTTGTTTCATCAGAAAGGCTGAGTTGATAAGACTGTGTGCAGTTGATCACAGATATAATTGGGCGGCCCAGTTTAAGTTGCTGCTGGAGGGTGTCAACAGGGGAGAGCTCATCTTCAGCAGAGATGTTCGAGAATGGCAGATGAATAAAAGGGTCATACTCCATGATTTCAAGATGAGGCTCAGAGTCCAAGATCTTGAGAGATGCAATGGATCTGCTTCGCTCCTCTTTGACGTCCCAAGAGGAGTTGATGATTCTGAGGCTGGTTACTTCGGTCTTGCTTTTTAGGAAAAAAAGCGACTTGCCACAAGATGACAATTCAACCTCACAAGTAGGGGCAACATCCATAAGATCAGAGCCGATCAGTTGTGTTCCATCTGCAACTTGCAACAGCTGGAGTCAGTCGAGCACGTGCTATTCTCATGCCCACAGTATGGAGCACCGCGAGCATGGCTCATTGGCAGAGTTCCGGCATTTGAGGAACTGGATCCGAGCCTCGTGATCCGCAATCACGCCACACTAACGACGCGGGATATGAAGATCCTATCAACTTTTGTAGAGCAGTGCTTGAAAATTCACTCATTCTGTTTGAACGAGAAGGATGTGGATTTTACTGTCTGAAGTGCAAACAATGATTTGAGGAAGTATGATTTTTTTCTTTTGATTGTACTGTGATGAGTGTGATATCCATGACATTTTTCATTTAAGACATTATTGTCATGAGCTCTCTCTAGATTAGTATGTGATCTATATTTTCTGTAATGATTAGTTTGCTTTTGTAATTGAATTTTGTAAATAATGCCAACCTGCTATAGGATAATTTCCTAAAAAGGAACTGTACTAAATAAATAAGTAGCTCTATTGAAATACATTATAAATAAGAAAAAAAACATACACATGATGAACATATGTGTTTGTCAAGTTCTGTTCAATCTATTAGAATCTATAAGGATTTGTTTATAACTTTGGTGTAAACTCAGCTTAAGAATAATACCTCATAAATTTGTTCCTCTGTAATTTCATTATAGAATTACATTTTTACTTTCCTTGACCTATTACCATAGGTGTGGAAAGTATTGTTTTCCGAAAAAAATTAAGGTACCCCAATTTCGAAATCTCTATACGTTTCAAAGTCCCCTGAGTTCAAAAAAGTGGTTTTTGGGTATTGCTGGTCTGTATGTGTGTGTGCGTCTGTGTACACGATATCTCATCTCCCAATTAACGGAATGACTTGAAATTTGGATCTTAAGGTCCTTCCCTATAAGGATCCGACACGAACAATATTGATCAAATGCAATTCAAGATGGCGGCTAAAATGTTGTCAAAAACAGGGGTTTTCACGACTTTCTCGAAAACGGCTCCAACGATTTTGATAAAATTGATAACTAAAATAGTCATTGATAAGCTCCATCAACTGCCATAAGTACCATATCTGTAAAAATTTCAGGAGCTCCGCCCCATCAATGCAAAGTGTGATTTTAGATTCCCAATTATCAGGCTTCGGATACAATTTAAACAAAAAATTTCAAGTGGAAAAGATTGAGCATGAAAATCTCTACAATTAATGTTCAGTAACATTTCCACCTAAAATTGCAAAAAGCTTGAAATTAGAGAAAATATGATTATTCAATTACAAACTGTTGATTCTATTGAATCATTCACTATGAAGAGATAGCAGACT
The DNA here is from genome assembly GCF_014356525.2 of Nilaparvata lugens. Taxonomy (NCBI): domain Eukaryota; kingdom Metazoa; phylum Arthropoda; class Insecta; order Hemiptera; family Delphacidae; genus Nilaparvata; species Nilaparvata lugens. The sequence goes on along the minus strand of NC_052508.1, from coordinate 33,535,033 downwards.
TCATGTGTCTCCAGCGTTATTGTCCTGTCTCCAGCTGGCAGATCTTTGAATAGTAGACTTGAGATGCGCGTGAACACTAGTAGCCCAATCAAATAGTACATCGGACCAAACAAAAATTAAGGTAATTGATTTTATTGTTTAAATCGGTCCATTTGGGTACTAGTAAGAGTAATCTATGGTTTCCCACCAAAATATCTGAAGGCATAACTTTTGGCAGCCTGAAAACCACGAGATTTTCGTACTTTTTTCAGTTTTTTCACGATATCTCCAAAACCAACTGTTCAATCAATATTTTTGTTCTATACTTTTTTGAAGATCATTAAATTCTCTACAATTTTCATACCCTAAATGTTTTCCTATCTTCAATAGAAAGCGAGTTATAGGTCGCGAAAATTGGTAATTATTTTCAACTTTGCAAAAAATCACTAAATCCATGTTATTTTTCTTTTCACTTGTTATAAAGTCGTATGTGGTATTTTTTGATCGTAATTAGGGTATTACTAAGATCTCAATACAATCACTAATGATAGAGTTGGAACAAAAAAGGAATATTTTAGGGTAGTGATTTAAATTTATAAGACTCATGATCTGGCGCTAACTTTTTTGGATAAATTCAGACTGAATGCTGATTGCTAAAACACATTGCCATTGTTGGGAATAAAAAGTGCACGTTATACAGTGTTATAGTGTGAAAATTATCAAGTACTTACTAGAGTAGATTTCATAAAAATAGCCCAGTTGAAACAGCAGAGTGTCATCCCAACACCCCCCCCCCCCAAACACCTGTTATCAGTAAATGTTAACAATTCATCAGGTTAAAATATGAAATATGAATGTAATTTTATTCATAATCAGCTGATTTGGCAACGTTGCATCAACTCTCACTGGACTATAAACTCACTCTCAGGTACATAGTCCCCAATCCAGTAGGGACTATAAAAGCTACTCTAGTAGTTGCTCCAGTTTTGTGGAAGTCATGCCCTATTATTGTTGCCTCCGTGGACGTTTTGATGAGCCAGGTTGTGCTTAGTTTTTCTCATGGAACTCTGGTGCTTTTCCGACCTCTTTGTCATCATAATTTTCAGGGTTGCCAGAGTCCGGGGACAGGTCATCTTCATTCTCAAGGGTTGCCTCCAGTATATTTTCGCATTTTACCCCATTGCAATTTCTGCAGATGGGTGAACATTTCAGTCCTGCTTTGATGCATGTACATGTCCCAATGCATCCAGTCTCACATTCGCAGGACACAATGTACAGAAGAGACTCTGGTGCAGGCTGCTGTGACATAAATGTAGGCTGAAGAACACTGCCATCACCACTCACAGACCACCCACAATCCATTGGACATGTTTTGACTTGCTGTCAAGATTGGATTAGGTGATAGCAGCGGCATAAGTGATGACGAACAACATCCTCAGTTGGTGGGAGTCTTGATAGGCTAAGTTTACTCCCAGAAGCAGACTTGGCAAAGAGTTGGTAACACAGTTGGTTGAGGGTTAAGTCTTGCACCACTGAACAGAGTCCTCGGAAAAGTTTCTCCTGCATCCACCACCTCCTGTTGGGATGCATTGGGTTTGTTGAAAATGCTTACTGTGCCCTCCAGGTGTAGGTAGGTTTTGAGTGTAGAGCATAAAAGTAAAAAATGAAGAGAAAATGTGAATTTATAAATTTCCTTCAAAGTAGGAAAAATTATCAATTTTCGACGAGATAAAACTTACTTCCTATTGGAGATGGACGATATGCCTAAGAGTGAGTTTATAGTCCAGTGAGAGTTGATGCAACGTTGCCAAATCAGCTGATTATGAATGAAAGTACATTCATATTTTATATTTTAACCTGATGAATTGTTAACATAGCTTGGTGTGTTTTTGGGGGGAGGGGGGTGTTGGGAAGGCACTCTGCTGTTTCATCCTCAACTGGGCTATTTTTATGAAATCTACTCTAGTAAGTACTTGATAATTTTCACACTATAACACTGTATAACGTGCCCTTTTTATTCCCAACAATAGCAATGTGTTTTAGCAATCAGCATTCAGTCTGAATTCATCCAAAAAGTTAGCGCCAGATCATGAGTCTTATAAATTTGAATCACTACCCTAAAATATTCCTTTTTTGTTCCAACTCTATCATTAGTGATTGTATTGACATATTAGTAATACCCTAATTACGATCAAAAATACCACATACGACTTTATAACAAGTAAAAAGGAAAAAAACATGGATTTAGCGATTTTTTGCAAAGTTGAAAAAAATTACCAATTTTCGACGACCTATAACTCGCTTCCTATTGGAGATAGGAATACATTTAGGGTATGAAAATTGTAGAGAATTTAATGATCTTCAAAAAGTATAGAACAAAAATATTGATTGAACAGTTGGTTTTGAAAAAAATGAAAAAAGTATGAAATTCTCGTGGTTTTCAGGCTGCCAAAATTTATGCCTTCAGAAATTATGGTGGGAAACCATAGATTACTCTTACTAGTACCCAAATGGACCGATTAAAACAATAAAATCAATTACCTTAATTTTTGGTTGGTCGGGGCTCATTATGATGACTATTTGACTGGGCTATAGCGTTAGGTGATCAATTTTCATAACGGCAAGGAAAGCTGTGTGAGTGCGCCACACCAGATTTTTTATCATTATTCACTTACTTTACTAATACTATTCAATCACGATTAAATAAAATGTTTCAAACAGCACCTAAAACGTTTTTGTAAGTTCCAATTTCAAATTTTAAAATGCTAACTTAATTCAACGTTAGAACATATCTTTTTTAATGCATACTGGTAGTCACAGGGAAAAATATTATATAGGCTACTGATTAAAATTTTTTTTCTTGAATTTGTATTAGGACGGCTTAATGCATTTAAACACAGATATGAGCTTAGCAAGCTAAGCCCACTTTGTGTGGGACTCTCAATTCTTGAGCTGAGAGCCAACCTTGCAGGATGCATTGAACACCGTCGTGCGTCTCCATATGGATATGATAATGATATCCATATGTAGGAGACGCTCGGTTCTGTCATAAGTCCTTGATATAGCCACTCTCGAAACTGGGTGAATACCAACTGTGGTGGGTATTCATCCAGTGTTGAGAGTGGCTATCTATCCAATCAGCCTCATAAAAGTATTTTCTAGTAACGGTGATTATGAGTTTATATGAAAGGGTTACTTACAATCAATGAAAAGTGAAGACAAAACTTCTATTATTACTCACCCGTTAGTCCCAAGTCAGTTAGAATACTGTAAGTGAGATTGTCTTGTTATGTGATGGTTGAAGAGACGGTGTGCACTTTCTGGGCTATTTCACTTGTTAACAATGCAATCTAACTCATTGATGGATAGGATACAACAGAAGAAGTTTTCCTGGACTATTCGACAAACCTGCAAAGAATCGAAGCTATTTCCTGCATTCAACTGATATGTATGAAAAATAACAGAAATCATGTAGCCTTTCTTTGAGTTTGAGTGGAATGAACATAATTCCCCTCAAGTCACAATAAGGCAAAAATATAGACCCATTATTATGGACCTTTTCAATGTGATGCGGGTACCCGCTAAAAAAAGCCTTACACTAAAATAACTGGTTTCGTTGCCTGAGCTGTAGCAGAATGAATTTGCTTCCATCTGCAGAATAACACTTTTCGCCACACTGCACAGAAAGCAGCTGTTTTCCGGTCCCTATGTAGATCTGAAAGACATTGTTTGCAGACGACTCTCGGCTGATGTCAGAACAGGTTTCTTTCCAGCTAAGGCCGGAAAGAGTACCCTCTCCAGCCGCTTGTGGAAAAATTTTGAAAATGTGTTTGGACAACTGTGCTTTATGGTTGTTGTGGCCATTCTTGAATTGAGCGCGTTGATGTAGTGCTGTTCCATGCGGTGCTGCCTCCTGGTGGTGGATTGTCGAAAACTGTCGTCAGCCCAGGCTTTCTTGTCAGTCGGGAAAAAACAGACTGAGTCAAGAGTGTACAAAGCCAGACCGTACTGGCTCACCTTTTTTGTTATTTGTCTGGCTGGACATTATATGTCAATAATTGATTGAAGTGTTAATGAATGTCGTGAATATTTGGGAGAAGCAAGGAGCAGTGAAATTAATATTGCCAAGCAGCTTGTAATCATCGCCAGGCCACAGTATCAGAGTATCAGAAAGGTATTTCCTTTCCCAAAGGTATTTATCCTTCTCATTTCTATATTCCATCCTGTATTTCGATTCCAATACCTTATAATTGATAATTTGGCACATATAAAAATTATGACTGGTGAGTCTATTATCTATACTAATTTGAGAATTTTCATAGCTTTGCTCACAGTAAATATTTCTTCTAATTCCAGCTTGGCAAGTATTTTCATTAAATACAATAATTATTAAATACAATAATAATTTAGATACAGTCCTCTCACTCTACAAAACATTTTTGGTCCTAACAAGCCTAATTATCATTAAATCAGTGAATTTATTGAATTTGAAACTTGCTTTTTCCATTTATTATTTGTATTTAGATGTTGGAATCTCTATTTCAATACACGAGTTTTTTGTAATTGTCGGTACACGCTCAAAACAGGTTCAGGCTCAAGGTCGAATTGAACAACCTCATTATCTTCTTATCTCTGTCGAGCGTTTGACTTTATCGATCGATTATCAGCAAATAAACGATGAATATTATTGTAGTTATTGTTTTATAACTTTGTACTTGAATGAGTCTGCTTTTCACTTGACTGATTGGAAGTAAAGAAACATAAAATTGGATGTTCTTTTATTGTTCCTATTTTGCCTTTCGTTTTTTGTCGTTGTGTATTTTTGACATTTTGTATAGTATTTGTTTTTTATGTCATTTCGTTGGTTAATATGACAGACAAGGTAGAAAAGACGTTGAAAGTCTTGCAAGCAAGAAAACAACATTTATTCTTATGAATTCTGCGTTTGTATGACTTATCAAAAGGCATTGAGGATAAAAAGGTTGCCAATCAATTCAAAATCTTAGGAGAGAATCTTCCGAAGACATTGGAGGAATTCGAAAGTTGCGTCTTAAGAATTCAAGAGTTGGAAATTGAGTTGAAAGAGGATTATGTTCCTGAATTCACAGATGCTCATCTCGATTTAGTGGCTTTCATTAAACAGGCATTGAAAAAATTAAATCAATCAGCTGAAACTGAAGTTGTATTAAATCCCACAGTTTCAGCAGTTACTCAATCGAATCCTGATCTTAATTTGCCGCATATAGAATTGCCGACTTTCGATGGGAACCAATTGTAATGGGCCAGTTTCTATGAGTTGTTCAAGGTTTTAGTCCATGATAACGAATCTTTGACCAATCAACAGCGGATACAGTATTTATTCTCACGATTAAGTGGTGAAGCGGCTAATCTTATTCAGCATGTATCGCCCATTGGGGCCAATTACCAAAATATATGGACGTCATTGCTAACTCCTTATCAGGACATGAGATCTCAGACCAAAGCCTATTTGAAACAGATTTTTGAATTCGAGGCTCTTAAAGTCGAAAGTAGATGTGGTCTGACTGCAATTCTTGATCAATTTTGTGCGCCAATCTCGGCTTTGAAACGTTTGTGGGGAGTCAATCTTACAGATATTATTTTCTTGTATCACGCATTGAAGCTGTTAGATCCTGTAACAAGGCGTGCATTTGAGGCGGCAGTACGAGATAAAGATGTTCCATCTTATGATGACTTGGTCTCTTTTATACAAAAACAGGTTAAATCTTTGCCGTTTGATGATAATAAATTGTTGAATTTGTCAAGTAATTCCGTTGTAAAAAAGACTCAGTCTGCTTCCAAAAATTTCAAAACTCACTCTCATTTGAGTTCAAAGGTGTTTGTCACTCATTCACCCAGCCATGAATTGTCAACTGATCTCAATAAAGCTGAGAGAGGTGTGAGCTGTCTGCGTTGTTCAAAAAAGGGTCATAAATTTGTTGATTGCATTTTATTCCTGAAACAGACCCCTAGAGAAAGATACGCTTTTGTGAAGGAAATTTCGTATTGCTTTCGTTGTCTGGAGGATACTCATTCGAGTAGAGCTTGTAAGAGTAAAAAAACGTGTTCTTTTTTGCAACCAGATGCACCACACATTGTTACATTTCGGGTTGAATGAGTCTAAAAGTAGTGTAGAGTCTGTGAGTGTTGAGAAAAATCTTTCTGTCACCTGTTATTCTGCTACTAATGGTAGTAATAGCATTGTCGTTTTGTCTACTGCTAGGGTGTTAGTGAAAAGTTCATCTGGTGGATTACATGAACTTCGTGTTTTGTTGGATAGCGGTTCTCAATCGCATTTTTTTACATCCAGTGCTTGTAAAAAATTGAATCTTCCAATTAGTAAATTGAATACTGTTGTTCACGGTTTTGGAGGAAAGGAGACGGTTGTACGTGGACATACATGCTTCTCGTTTCAATCTAGAATTGACTCAGATATTTGTTTCTCCATCGAGTCTCTCGTGGTAGAGAGTATTGTTGAACGGTTGCCCTCTTGTGAAATAGATAGGTCTAAATTGTCTCATTTGAGTGGATTACAATTGGCTGATGAACAATTCTATTCACCGAATACAATTGATGTGATTATTGGTGCTGAATTGTTACCTCATTTGCTGAAGTCTGATCGTGTGGTGGGAAAGGTGAATGAGATTACAGCTATAGACAGTCTTTTGGGTTATATCCTCATGGGAAGAGCTCCGGTTTTGTCGTCGTCGTGTGATACGAGCAGTCATGTTGTGTGCAATCTTTCATTGGATAAAATGGTTCAAAAATTTTGGGAATTGGAAGAGTGCCCTGCCTCAACATGGCCGCTAAAACCTCAAGAAGTCGATTGTGAGAATAACTACGTTTCATCTGTTTGTCGTACTGAATCGGGGAGGTTTATCGTTTCATTGTCATGGTTGAAACCCCCTGATAATTTGGGTGACTCGTATAATTCTGCCAAACAACGTTTTTTGAATTTGGAAAGACGTTTGGAGTTGGATTCTACATCGCGTGTTGCCTATCACGAAATATTGAAAGACTATTTGAAACAGGGACACATGTCATTGATAACCGATCAGTCTGATAAGAGTGGTTATCACATCCCACATCATGCAATTGTTAAAGCAAGCAGCTCCACAACGCCAATTCGTATTGTGTTTGATGCTAGTGCTAAGACCACCACATCGCTATCGTTAAATGAAATATTGCATGTTGCATCGAAATTGCAAACGGATATTTTTGTTGTGTTACTCAATTTTCGATTATTTCAAATGGCGTTGATAGCTGACATACGTCAGATGTATCGTCAAATTGTGATGGAAGAATCATGTCGAAGATACCAGCGTATTCTATGGAGATTTTCTATTGAGGATCCAATTGAAATTTATGAGTTGAATTGTGTCGTGTTTGGAGTGTCTTCATCGCCGTATTTGGCCTTACGTACAGTACACCGCTTGGTAGAAGAAGGTGATAATTTCCCTGCTGCATCCACATGCATACCGAGTGATATGTTTGTCGACGATCTTGTCACTTCAGCACCTTCTTTATCAGACGCTAACGATATTTATAGTCAGACCAGGAAGCTATTCAAGCGAGGTGGCTTCGAATTAACAAAGTGGGCATCCAATTCGGCTGAATTGATGGAATATATGCACAAGAATGACACATCAATTGTAGCTAAAAATTTTGATTTTGAAAATTTGTTATCAATTCTAGGTTTGAGGTGGCAACCAGTTGTCAATTTGTTTCACTTTGTTGTCAATCATACTTGAGAGATAGTGACCAAACGTAAGATACTCTCAGAAGTTGCTTGAATTTACGATCCAATGGGGTTTCTTGCTCCTCTCACGTTACTATTGAAGTGTCTGATCAAACAATTGTGGCAATGCGGAGTTGGTTGGGATCAGACACCACCGTTATCAGTCACAACACGCTGGGAAGTATGTCAAAATGAGTTTGATTTATTATCAACTATCTCTATTCCTCGTCATCTCGGAGTGTATTTGAATACAAGAATTAGTTTAGTTGGATTTTGTGATGCATCAGAACAAGCACTTGGAGCTGTCATTTATCTTAAGAGTCAATGTGATGATGGATCGCCACCAACTATCACTTTGCTGTGTGGAAAATCCAAAGTTGCTCCAAATAAATCAGTTTCCATTCCGCGACTGGAATTATGTGCTGCGCTATTATTGGCGGAGTTGTTGCATACTACCTATAACATCATTAGTGAAAGGTGTCGTGTGTCTCGTGTGATAGCCTTATCAGACTCAACGGTGGCTCTCTATTGGATTCAGGCCCCACCGTCATGCTGGACCACTTTTGTTTCGAATCGTGTATCGAAAATTCAAGATTGTAACATGCAACAGTGAAAGCACGTTAGTGGCTCAGAGAATCCATCAGATTGTTTGTCACGTGGTTTAACACCAGCCGAGCTTGTGAGTCATAAATTGTGGTGGAACGGCCCTACTTGGTTGGAAAAAGAGGAAAATAGTTGGCCAGTGAAAGTGGACTTTGTCGAAGTTGAAAATCCACCGGAAGCTAAAACTAATGTTCTCACAACCCTTCACACAGATGCGACTTGTGATAATGTGATATATTCATTGATTCAACGCTGTTCAAGCTACCAATGTTTGTTACGTGTAGTAATTGTGATTTTGAAATTTGTTCGTGTATTACCTAAACAGCGTGAGTCTGATTTGAATGTAGCTGAAATGTATCTATGTAGACTAGTACAGAAAATCCATTTTATCAATGAATTGTCTCAATTGAAAACAGGAAAGTGTTGTTCAGTTCGTATGCAGCGTTTGTCTCCATTCCTAGAGAATGAAGTAATTCACGTCGGCGTTCGATTGTCAACAGCTAATCTTGGTTTTGATAATTGTCATCCAATCATCTTGCCGAAAAAGGACAATTTTGTCACGTTATTGGTGAATAATTTTCATGTGATGAATTGTCACGCTGGGCCCTGTCTGCTGTTATCCTTAATCAGGCAAAAGTTTTGGATTCTGTCTGGTCGTCTTGTTGTTCATAAATGTGTTTATCTTTGTAATAAATGTTTTCGGTGTAAACCAAAGATTTCACCCCCTAAAATGGGTAATTTACCGGCTAGTAGAGTAACGCAATTGAAACCTTTCGAGCATTGTGGAGTTGACTACGCTGGACCAATACGAGTTACTATGGATAAACAACGTAATCCCGTCATTTTGAAGGCCTATATATGTCTGTTCGTATGCATGTCTACAAAAGCAGTACATATTGAACTCGTCTCTGATTTGTCTACTCCAGCATTCTTGGATGCTTTTCAACGTTTTCTGTCTCGACGTGGGCCTTGTAGAGTAATCTGCTCAGATTGTGGAACCAATTTTGTTGGCGCTCACGAGCAATTAGTTCAGCTTTCGAAATTTGTTAACTCTTCTACGTTCCAAACCAGTCTTATAGGTGATTTGTCCGATTATAGAATCGACTGGAAATTTATTCCGCCAGGAGCGCCCCATTTTGGTGGCATCTGGGAAGCGAACATAAAGGCAACAAAATCACATCTATTTCGTGTGATTGGTACTCAATTGTTAACGTACGAAGAGATGAATACCGTTTTAGTTCAGGTCGAAGCTGTACTGAACTCGAGACCACTGTGCTCTATGAGTGAAGATCCCAGTGAACCACTTGCATTAACACTAGCACATTTTCTCAAACTTACCCCATTGAAAGCTTTTCCAATGGAAGATGTTGTTGATTCTCCTGTCAATCGTCTTACTCGCTTTCAGCTGGTGAATCAACTAGTGCAATCCTTTTGGCGCAGGTGGCGAGTAGAATATCTTCATGAGCTTCAGGAACGAGGAAAATGGTGGAAATCGTCTACTCCACTTGAAGTAGGCACTGTTGTAATTGTGGATCAGCCGAACCTCCCTCCACTGCAGTGGCCACTAGGTATCGTGGAACAAGTTTTTCCAGGGACGGACGGCCAAGTGAGAGTGGCTCTGGTGCGTTTGAAGAATGGGTGTCTTAAACGACCAGTCACTAAACTTTTCCCACTACCCACTCAATAGTGGAGGGTGTAGTCGTGAATCTTGGTTTTTTTTGTGTTGTTGGTTGTGGTTGCATGTTTGGATTTTTGTATTATATAATCGTCATTTTTGTCTTTGCCCTAGCTGAAAAAAATCTTTTCAGGTGGGGGGGAATGTTGTGGCCATTCTTGAATTGAGCGCATTGATGTAGCGCTGTTCCGTGTGGTGCTGCCTCCTGGCGGTGGATTGTCGAAAACTGTCGTCAGCAAGGCTTTCTTATCAGTCGGGAAAAAACAGACTGAGTCAAGAGTGTACAAAGCCAGACTGTACCGGCTCACTTTTTTTGTTATTTGTCTGGCCGGACATTATATGTCAATAATTGATTGAAGTGTTTAATGAATGTCGTGAATATTTGGGAGAAGCAAGGAGCAGTGAAATTAATATTGCCAAGCAGCTTGTAATCATCGCCAGGCCACAGTATCAGAGTATCAGAAAGGTATTTCCTTTCCCCAAAGGTATTTATCCTTCTCATTTCTATATTCCATCCTGTATTTCGATTCCAATACCTTATAATTGATAATTTGGCACATATAAAAATTACGACTGGTGAGTCTATTATCTATACTAATTTGAGAATTTCCATAGCTTTGCTCACAGTAAATATTTCTTTTAATTCCAGCTTGACAAGTATTTTCATTAAATACAATAATAATTTAGATACAGTCCTCTCACTCTACAAAACAATGGTGCATTGTGTTCAGGAGGGTGAGATCGAAAATTTCCACTCCACTTTGAGTACCCTACGACGTCTGGTTCTTGAGATATGAGACATCAAAGTTCCCCCCCCTCATAAAACATTCTTATAAAATTTATTATTCTTATATAGCTGATGCCAAAAAGTTAGGCGGCTTCGTGGGTCACATGGTGTAACCTACTCACAGCTGATGCAATGCATCTATTCATTGTCTCTTTTGATTTAAAAATCATCACCTAAGCCAAGCTAGATGACAACTCTACTTGACAACAACAGCTGTAGGAACGCACGAAACCGCCTAACTTTCTGGCATCAGCTATACCTGTAGTGTGGCGAAAAATATTGTACGCGACTCTCTCAGAAAGGTGTTTACGGTATTCGGATAACATATTCCCAGGCTAGGCAAGCCTCGCCCGGGAAACTAACCTCATACCGTGAACACTAACTTTCTGGGCTTGTAGCGTAATATACTATTGCCTACAATAAATCAATGTCTAGTTCACAAGAGGAATCTTGCCGACCTTCTTTCTAATATTTTGAGATTATTTAATTTTAACATTATTTGTATCAGATTACGTTATTCTTCAGCACTATTTCAAATTAATTGATAAGGAACGCCAAGAGTTATATTAAGTAGCATTAGTTCAAAGTGACACATAATTTTTCAAGCTCCGTTAGCTTTTTTGGATTGATACAAATCATGCAATAGGAGGCATAAAACTTTATCAACATTAACTGCAAACATAAATTTCAAACTGATTTATTTTTTACAGATCTCGGTCGTGCTGACCGAGTTTAACAAGAAATAAAAATATCACATACTTTCATAATTTTAAAATTAATGGTACAGTTATAATAACATAGAACTATAATATTTCTATAGAAAAAGCAGTAGTGTTCAACTTTACAGATAGGTTTCGATTTACAGCTAAAATACAGAAGTAATACTAGACAGTTGCAATTTTCATTCTATTGCATCTATACTTTGTCCTCGATTACAATAACTGTATTAAATCTTAGGGCTGAATACCTACTAGCCAGAGCCTAATATTTCAGCCAAAAACATACATATCAATTCTAATTTAGCTCATCTTTAATTGATTAAGGCTTAAACTTTATCTAATTTACTAAATAGCAAAACTGTAATTAAATTAACAGAGAATATGTTTTGTTTGGATCGAATGTAGACATGACTCATTATTTTTCAGATAGTCAAATCAACTGACTCTTCTATACTATATCACACAAAAGTTGAGACAGTTGTAAGGATACTATAGATTTGGGAGAGTGACAGCAAGGACTGCTATAATATAATGAAGTATCAACATAATTGTTGTGAAAACATGAATGGAATTGATGTGCACAGCCACTTATGATTGCATGAATTCAATCACACAATGGTAACTATAAACACAATAATTTCAGAGCAAGTAGAATAGACATGATTACAATAAAGTTGGAGAACGTAATTCACTTTAAATTGAAAGATTCACCGACTAGATAATTGATTAACAATACTTGATAACTCACTTGTGATTGAAAAATAAGTGGAATAGTTTTTTGTTGATTAATATCCTATTTTCATGAGACATTTAAATTATATCACAAAAATAGAATGTAGAATTATTCATCAAGATAAAGCCGAGTGGAAGAACTTACTTTGAGAAGTAATTCAAAGAGAAGTTTCAAATTATAATAATAGGTACATATTCTATTACCTACCTATTTTATAGGTATTATAATGTACAACTTACCATCATCTCATCATTGAAATGAAACCATGTACAAGTTAATAATCTAGTTTTTTGGTTTTTAATAAGTTAATAAATATAGGCCTATTATTTGGTAATTGAAATAATCTGGCGATCTTACTAGCTATTCATACATTATAAATAAAATATTCCATGGTAAATTTGCATTTACCACTTATAAATGTCTCTTAATATTATAGAATAGCACTAAGACAATATCTGAAATGTTTCCATAATAAGTAATACCATAAAACTAATACTAAAACTTAGCTCAAAACCATTGGAAAAAGATAGCTTCCAGTCCGGAATAATAACATTCGTTCACTAATTTAAAATTAAGACAAACATCTATTCAGAATAAATTTTATGAGTTACCAGCAGTTTTAACAATTATGCAACCAATTCATCAGGAAATATAAGTTTAAACTTCATCAAAATAGTAACTGCATTAAATGCAAATTGAAAATTTGAATATTTTTGTGCTAAATTTTTTAGATTGTGTGCATTTTATTAACTTACAAACACTGTTTAATTAGTTTAAAAAATTAGAAGAGTATTGTGATTTCTCATGAGCAGAATATAATTCTCTTTGGAATAGAATTAGATGACAGAAATGTTCGATTGATAAACGAAAATTACAGTATTCGTGCCTGTTGACAATAATAGAATAACTGCAATTTGAATATTCCAAAAACTGTAATTGAATTAAAACATTCCTAAAAACACTAATAGAGACAGGGAATTCAATTAAAACAGTAAAACTTATTAATTTCGAACTTTTAAAACAGTATCATTAAAACATATATGTCTGCTAGAATTAGGAATTTCAGGTAAGATCTTTAATATTACTAATTGAAAAATTGTTAATGAACCTCTGCTAACAGCAAGACTATATTTTGTCATCAAGTGGAACTATTTTATACTGTAAAAGGAGTTACGAAGACTTTGAAATTTTACAATAATAATTTCTTGACATGCAGTGTGGTTTACTTATTTTTCAAATATTAGTAAATATTCAAATCACATATAAACTATAGTAAATATTTTTAAAATCATTAAATCATATAACACTAGAATTGTAACATTGTGCGTTTCAATACACAAGTCCAGTTTGCAAGTTAGCTACCGTATTAAATTAACTTAAAAACAGCAAAAATTTAAAAAGAACAACAAAATAATATTACAAGTATTCCCATGATGAAATAAAGAAATATATCACAATATCATTGAGTTTGGTAACTAGCACTTCATACATTAGCCTATATTATTTCTACTTCTCATTTTATATAATCAGTCTAAATCTATGCTATGACTTATCGACTATGAACATCTGCAATAGCAAATAAAACAATAATCCATTTTTTGTACTGACTAAATTACAAGAAAATAAAATATCATTTTAATCACAATTAATCATTTGAAAAAATAGGTAATTAATGTAATAAACATCATTCCACCCTATATTCTACTTTTTACTGCAAAATACAACAAAATTGGTTGGATTTATTTATTTATTGGTTAGATTGATTTGAATTTAACAAATTTATGAAGTTGAGGAAATGAAGTTATAGCCCAGTCAATGAAGGTCCAAAAAAGCAGTTTCGATCCGAAAATTAAATAAAAACTGAATTTCCCACCATCGATAGAACCCTCCCAGAGGGTCATTCTCCCAAAAGTCCCAAAAAATCCCCTTGGAGCTTTCCGCCCCAACCACCTAAAACATGAAAAATGCGGGTAAACACGGGAAATCAATTATCTCTGTACCCATTGATCGGAAACAGCTCTATTATATGCCATTCGATTCGTTACATTATGGACTACAATATTAGTTATATTCATTTTTTCAATAAAATTAACAGTTTTCTTGATAAAATAATATATATGTAAAAATTTAGGGGGTTTGCGATTTGATTTTTTTGTTTTCTTCGATTAACTTCGAAGCAAGTAGTTTTAAAGAGAAATGAGCCGAATAATTAATATAGCCACTCTCATTGCAAATCCATTGATGTATATTGTTATGTATTTGCTATTAAATTTGACGCTGTGGAAGGGGAAACAGTCGACGCGGAACGGCGAGGCTGACCACTACCTCCGTAAACAAGAGGTAGTGGGCTGACTCTCTTAGCCATAGTAAACAGCAAACTGGAAATCAATTATCTCTGTAACCATTAATCGGAAAAAAATCTATCATATGTCATTCGATTCGTTACATTATGGACTAAAATATTAGTCGTATTCATTTCCTCAATAAATCAAACAGTTTCCTTGATAAAATAATATATACGTAAAAATTTAGGGGTTTTTCGATTTGATTTTTGTTTTCTCCGATTAACTTCGAAGCAAATAATCTAAAGAAAATTAGACAAATAATTAATGTAGCCACATTCATTGCGAATCCATTGATTTATATTGTTATTCATTTGCGATTCGATTTGATGCTGTGGAAGGGGAAACAGTCGACGCGGTATGGCGTGGCTGACTCTCTTCACCATAGTAAACAGTAAAATACAGTAGTAGGCCTACTGCTTTCTAAGTTGCATCTTATTCACACTATGGCGCTCGAAACAATTTCTATTTTTTTGATATGCGATGAAACTAATTTTTCACATTTTAATTCTCTAAATTCTCTAAAATCATTTTGTTGTTATAGATCTGCTAAATCATGAATTCTATGACAGACAAAGATATTGTTTGCAACCGATAAAATATTCATACTATTACATAATATAATTCATATTTAAAATATGTGTGTATGATCATAATTCTATGCTAAAATTTATCATAAGTTATGTCAAAAACTGAGATAAATCATAGATTACAATAGTGTTAACAGTGGCAATTTCCTGAAAAATCATAGCGTGCAGTGTTTGCTGTTTTCTACAGTTAATATTCTTCAGGCCAGGTTGATAATATACCTTCAGTTGAGCCAAATATATATGACGGCTGAGGCATAAAAAAAATTATACATTGGGCTTGTTGAGTCGAAACTTTCTATGATTCTCTCTGTAAAGTAGCTTATCTTCCGTTCTTACTAGTTGAATTTAGATTATTTAGACAGTCCAATATGAAAATTCAGTAGATTCTAAAGATGAAAGCCATGCAAAAATACAAATTAAGGAAGATTAAGCATGCATAAAAGGTAGGAAAATCATGAAAGTGTTTCACATTTAACCACAAAGTACCCTACCGTATAAGATTAATTGAGAGACGATTCATTATCTTCTATTATTTTTGTTAACATGTTGTCCACTCGCATCTTGTCATTCACTATACAAGGTTGGCAGAAGCTTTTCTTTATGTCGATTAATGTTGATTGAAATTGATTTTGATTAGGGCACCAAAAGAATAGATCATTTTCTATTTGAAGCATTCAAATTGAATCTATCGAACATGATTTCTTATGACTTAGCATTCACAGATTTAGTTGGGTGAAGCTATTTGAAAATTGTACCTGATTATCAATTCCATGGTTTTTATACCATTCCAGTTCATTGTGATCATTGAAGGGTTGAAGTGATGAGTTAGTTCAAGTGAATTCTAGTACACAAGTATATTGTGCTTATGATTGGCTCTTCTTTATTTTCTATCGATGTTTTGCTCCAGTAGAGAAAATTTAAAATGTTGGTTTTACATTTCATAAGCTTTATAAATAATATAAATTTGATAAGTCCAATATTAAATTAATCGTGTTGACTTTCATTGTATCGCTTTGTATCAATGTTACTTGCACTGTTTGCAATTCATCACTATTCTTTCAAGAATTAGTTTTCTATGAATTTCATGATCTGAAAATTGAAATTCAAATGCTATTTGGATGACTTTCACATTCCACTGTTTTTTTTTTCAATAATTGTTACGTTGAAGAGTGAGGCAATTCAATCCATTTGGAAGTAAAAGGAAATCACAGTGCGATTTGAACAGTGACTGATAGTAACTTTGAAATTCAGTTGCTCAATTCATTACGGCTTGATACTATCATTTATAATTATAGTTGATCAGAAATATGGATTGTCTATAATCTTTATATTTCAGTTTGACCAATCTTCTATCACAGTCTCGCTTTCATTCATAAACATGATAATCCTAAATAAGTTGGTTACCTTAAAGATGTAGCTTATCTTACGTCGAACAATGTACAATATAAACAGTTTAAACATCTGCCTGTGATTGATAAAAAGTCATTTTATGAGCCTTGAAATTCATACCTAGAAAAAGTTGCATTACTACTAGAAATGTTGTTATTTTTACTATTTATTATAGGTACTGTACATTGATTTTTGTCATTATAGAGATCAACTACTTTATTCTTAATCAGGATAAGGATAAATAGGGAAATTGTGAGATGGGGATAACATCCCTAGTTACATAGCATCAATTTGAAAGCTCTGATAATAATGATTTGAACGGAACTGCGATTCTGGCTTGGTATTGCCTCTTCATGTTCAGTGAGAATAGTAAGTTTCAGAATAATTCGTTCTCACTATATGTGATAATATTTGGTAACATTTGTTAATATTTGAACCGAATGTGCAACAAATTAATCTACTTTCAGCTTGAACATTTTTTGGTTCACGTGATCTGATGATATTCATTCCATTATCAAGTGTTTAAATTATAAAGAGTGATGAAACAAGTTAAAACACAAGAAAAGCTACAAAAATAAATTTTGAATCTTCATTTTTCACAGAATAAGGATGAGAAGAAGGAGTCGGACACATAATATATCATGAAACTTCGTTGAAAAACATCAATATCTGAAACTAGAGTTATCAAATTGTGTTACCTCTGACTCGTATGGAGAAGGCACACTTCAAATTAATATAATAAATTCTGTGAGAAAACAACGAAATCCTGATTTTTATCATGAGCATGTTTAAATCATGAAAATTGTAATATTTTTTAAGAGTATTGAAAAGTGAGAATCTATATACAGCGCATGTCAAAACAATAGACAAAATTGATTGTTTCGAGCAACATACTGTAAATGAGATGCAATGTAGACAGCAGTATTATTCTGTTTACTATGGTGAAGGGAGTCAGCCGCGTCGGCTGTTTCCCCTTCCACACCGTCAACTTGAATCGCAAATACATAACAATATACATCAATGGATTTGCAATAAGAGTGGCTACATTGATTATTTGTCTCATTTTTCTTTAAAACTACTTGCTTCGAAGTTAATTGAAGAAAACAAAAAAATCAAATCGCAAACCCCCTAAATTTTTACATATATATTATTTTATCAAGAAAACTGTTAATTTTATTGAAAAAATGAATATAACTAATATTGTAGTCCATAATGTAACAAATCGAATGGCATATAATAGAGCTGTTTCCGATCAATGGGTACAGAGATAATTGATTCTCCGTGATTACCTGCATTTTTCAACTTTGAGGGGTGCTAGGGGGGAAAGCTCCAAGGGGATTTCTTGGGACTTTTAGGAGAATGACCCTCTGGGAGGTTTCTATCGATGGTAGAAGATTCAGCTTTTATTTAATTTTCGGATCGAAAAAACCTTTATTGACTGGGCTATTATGAGGAGGTTCCAGATGAAGGTTGTTATAATTTATAATTTCATGAATTATATTATAATTTCAGATGATGGATCTTATATAGGTTACGTATCAGACGTTATCAAAATTGGCTATTACTAAAAGTTTTGAGCGTATTTCATAGAGCGAATCATGTTTGAGCAGCAGATAACAATGATTTCAACAAGAAAGGACATGAGAAGTATGTTTACTGAAAAAGGGAATTTGATTCTGATGGAATTTTGAAAATTGATGGATTACTTATGGAATTCAATTCAGACCCAACTTTCTATTTCTGCCATGTGACGTTACTGTACTATATTCTACTAGCAACTCTTCATCATGTTTACTCTTTTGTTGAAATCAAGAACTGATATAATCAGCAAGTTCTTTAAAACTTCTTAATATTTCATGCCGTCTATTTTAGAATGATTCAAGTTGAAGAACTGACGAAGCGAATTGGGAGTTGAAGACTCCATTAGTTTGAATTGAGACAATCGAAATGAATATTAGAAAAAATTATAATTGGAATCACTGGCCAATAAACAATAAGTTTTTAAAAAATGTATATTTAAAACTCGATTATTTCTGCTTTGATGGGGAGGAGAACAGTGGTTGCATACCAGATACATCAATACAATATGCTACTTGTACATTAAATAGCTATAGAATAAAATACTCGATTCTGGGAGCCGAGAAAAGATGTATAAAACATGCGCGTGCGAGAGTGAGCAAGACCCATTCATTTAGTGTGGTCCACGTTATAATGACAGTGAATAAAGATAGAAGAATAGCAATGCCGATTCTCTGCATTAACTAATTATATTTCTACACTGTCAAAACCATAATTGTCATCGTTGTGGACCTAGAAAAGGATAGTACCACCGTCTTTGTCGAATGATGGACAAGGATAGCAAAACCAAAGTTGATCAAATACTGTCATTATAACGTGGACCTCACTATAGTAGCCACCATTATGAACTGGAATTTACAAGTGGAACAATGGGCCCGTTCTGTGTAGCCTACATGGAATGTGCTGAATTGTCCGATTCACAATTTACCAGGTAAAAAGTTCCGCGTTCAATGAGAAGAGTTTTGACAGATTCTGTACCAGAAACCAGTTCCAGTTCCAAATTCCTGCCCCACAGTCGAAGCGTGGTAAATTGTCCGACCTGGTACAGTTCCAACTATCTGAGCTCTCATTGGTCGTTTATTGTAGTCTGCTTGCTTCTCTGCGCATGCGCTGATAGTTTGTTTGTTTACCATAGCATAGCCGTAGAATACATAACCAATAATAATATGTTTGATAACCATTCATGAAATGAATTTTTCTCTATAGAAAAGTTGAAATAAAAGAAATGCACACTTTTCTAGACGGTAAGTTTGAAAAACAGCATTTCTTCATTCACGCAGCTAGTAAACGACACATTTTAGAGTAAATCAACTTTATATGTGCGCGCCAAAAGCTTGAACCAACGATTTTGAAATGGCGTTCCATGGGAACATTTTGCACTAGTCACGTGATGGAACAATTTACTGTACACAGAACGTACACCGTAAAGCTGATCTGAATAATCACTTTTATAATCACACAAACTTATTGTTTTTGGCTCTTCTTTCTATGAATTATTATAGAATAGTTTTAGATAATCTCACTTACTGCCATGGCCATACATATCTAAGTAGATATTTAGCCGCACCAACAATACACCTCCATCTCTCTCGATTCTCCGCGTCCTCCTCGGTTGCTCCAATTCTCTCCATATCGGCCTTCACTTAAATCCACAAGATTATATACTATTTCAGATTATCTACGGAAAGTAATTATGAAATTACAGTGCGGTATAAAAGGTGAGTGATAGATCATTTAAGAATTTGAAATATTTCGATAATAGTGGAATAACCAGTCATTTCTATCTAGTTGATTTTAATTAGTAATCGAATTGTATCGAGCAGAGAAGTATATGAAGTGAAAAATGAATCAACATTATTTTCATTTCACTGCCAAATTCAAATTAACGACGCCAAATTCCTATAAGCTAAATCATTATCAAGGTCTACTACATGATACCAAATTCTTCAATTTGCAATTCAAAAGCTTATCATAGAGCAATTATATGATATTGTCAATCATATTTATACATAATTCTATGCACAATCCTACCACTTATACATTAAAACTTTCCTCATTCACAATATACAATGCTGACAAAATCTAACATTATCTATTTGCACTGTTTCATAAATAATTTTTTTTAAATAATTCGTAATTTGAACGCAGTTGGAGCAGCAAATTCAAATCATGCCAAATCCTTCTGTTCCTTCACTGATTGCCAGGAGAAGTGCTTTTTCAAAATGCTCATAGCTCTCATAGTCTGGTAGGCACAGCTGGTTGAAACTGCCAACAAAACAAAAAGTACGCTAATTAAATAAAAGTTTTTAAAAAAGGAGCTTAAATTTTCAATTTTCTGATAAATAAGAGTAGCTCTCACCAAAAAGTTAATTTAGAGGCTTTGTAAACGCACCACAATGGGCCATATGAATAAAGTTGAGCATTTGCTTCATTTTCTATGAATAAACGTTTATGAGTAAACCTTTGAGCAAAGGTTTAAAACCTTTTGCTCATGCTCATCAAAAAAATAGTTTGAGCATTTAGTTCAGCAGTCGTAGAGTGAACATCGTTTTCATTGTTAGTCGTAGTCTTTAGTTCAGTCAGCAAAATTTTGCGTGAGTGTACAAAATTTTCGTTGGTGAAATAGTATTCGTTAGTGATTCGTGAAACTGGGTCAACGCTCGGAACGGTATGAAATGGAATCACCAGAAAAACTATCACAATTTTTAGCATCGGAGTTTGAAGAAAGTGAAAATATAAATAACTCAGGACAAATGGAGTCGAGTGAAGAAAGTGAAAATATAAATAATTCAGGACAAATGGAGTCGAGTGATAAATATAATGAACTTGAGAAATTACAATTATCTTTCAAGGTGTGGGGCTCAAAACTATTTGAGAAGAGAAAAATATCTAAGGCCGACTACGAGTATTTTCTGGAGCTGTGTTTTGAATTGAAAACCATGGCACGAAAAACCAGTGAGAGCAGTGAAGTGGCAGCTGACAAAACGAGGATAGATGTGAGACTCAGCAAGATTGAGGAAAAAATTGAGAAGCTAACATCAAACTTCTCAATTCCAACACCAATCCAGAATAAGCCAACCTACGCCGAAACGGTTCAACTACCCAAGAAGAAGGAAGAAAAGAAACGAGGAGTAACTGCCGAGAAAATGAGTGAACAGAGGAGCAGACCAATACCCAAGGAAAAAACTGTTTTGATTAAACCGAAGAACATCCAGGGCACAGAGACAGAAATAAGTGACAACCTGAAAAAAATTGTGAAAAAACTGTTTCCAATGAGAACTCATTGAAAATAAAAAAAGCGATCAATGTGCGGGGTGGGGGGATGCTTCTAGTGATGGACTCTAGTGTGGACAAAAATAAAATTTTTGGTGAGTCTACACTAAGAAATGCTGAATTTGAGGTAAGTGAGCCACATAAAATACGACCTAAATTAGTAATTTTATAATCCCTGCCGAGCTGAGTAAGGAAGAATTAGTCAACAAAGTTTATAATAGGAATCTGCAAGATTCAATGCAGATCGAGCAATTCAAAAATTCATTCAAGCCAATTTTCAAGATTGGTCCAAAAGACAAAAATCAGGTTAATTGGGTGGCGTGGGGAATGTGTAGCAGATATAAGGAACAGACTCAAAAATATGAGGAAAGTATACATAGATTGGTCTTCGAGCAACGTTAAGGACTATGTGTCTGTTAGTAGATGCTTCCGCTGCCAAGGATTAAATCATATTGGCCGTCACTGTAATCAGCAACAAAACACATGCAGCCACTGTGCCCAAACTGGTCATGAAATCAAGGCATGTCCAAATAAAAACAGAAAGAAGTATGTGCTAATTGCAAAAAACAAAAAAATCCAGCAAACCACAAAGTTAGTGACAAAAGCTGACCAGAATATGAAAAAGCATTGAGGAAACTAGTTGAAAAGACCGACTATGGGTATTAAAAACCTTTTTTCATAATACCGTGCAACGCTTCAGTAGACAAAAAGTTTTTATTGTAGCACAAAATAATATGAATAATACCTCTAGTAGAAATATATGTGAGATGCTTAACAAATTAAAAATTTCAATATGACTTCAGTTCTGATCGGGCAGCCGATGCGATCGGAAGCAATCTTATCGAGCTCTTAGGCTGCTACCTTGAACCGGCCGGCCGGCTACTACTGTACTGAATATTAACCTTCAAATCGAATTTCTACTAGCGGTCGTATTGTTAGACTACTCTCTTAATTATTTATAACCTAATAATAGAAACAAAGTGCTATTTCTCGAGTAGGTCAAGTTCGGCGTTATGGAGTGTGTTAAGTGTCAATCGGAGATCACGAAGGATGGTGCTAAATGTTCAGACTGTCAGTCTGAATACCACTTGAGCTGCACTGGTCTTACTACTCGGAATAAAAAGTGGAAGTGTGATAAGTGTGTAACACCAGCCACAGGAGCTAACAAAACAGTGGATCACGAACCATCGAACGCTGCATTAATGAAGGCAATCACCGATTTCAGGAAGGAAACAAACGAAAAGTGGGATAAAAATAAGGAAATGTGGGAACACATGAAGGAACAATTTCAGGCAGTCCAGAGTAAGTGTGATGAAACGAGTGAAACCGTCAACGCATTGAAAGAAGAAAACGTCCGTCTGAAAAAGGAACTGGAACATGTAAAAGATAACGTACAGGACCTTCAGCAATATACGCGTAAAAATAATATCCTGATAACCGGTGTACCTGTTACTTACAGCGAAAATACTCTGGAAATATTGAGTGAGATAGCCCGGACCCTACAATTGAACTTTTACAACTCACACATATGTGCGGCGCACAGGCTACAGGGTAGGAGAGGAGACGCGAAACCGCTGTCCATTGTAGTTCACTTTACATCTCGAATTACCAAAAATATATGGCTGAGAGCAAGAAGACACAAGGGCACACTCACAGCACATGAACTCAGACAATCGTTTCCTGAAACTCAAATCTACCTCAATGAACACCTCACACCTGAAACGAGGGCTACTTTCACCGCCGCTAGGAAATTGATGAAGGACGGGAAGCTACTGTCAGTATGGACATCGGACTGCAAAGTGATGGCCCAGGTTTCGCCGGAGCAGCGCCCCTTCCGGATCCGTGATGGATCCGGATCCGTGATTTAGTGACTTCAAATGCCGTATCGTGACTTTTTGTATACTTTTTTGTATTTTCATTTTGAGTTATCGTCACATTTTTACACTTCATACTGTCTGGCTCTATCTAACAAGCAAAGTGCTATGAACAGGGTTAACTCGAAGTCTATACTAACTAATCATCATCAGTTCAGTCATGAAATATATCCCAAAACGCTATTTAGCATGCCATTAATTAAGTGTCGATCTATATTCATCCTTAGTAATAATCATCCGTATATTAATCATACCTTAATAAAATTAATTTATAATATGCTAGTATATTCAAACATATGCATATCATAATATTGTTCTTATATCCTCTCTATAGCATGTTGTTCTGTACACTATAACTAGATAGGAGTAAATCATTAATTTATTTGATCAATAATTGAAGTATATCAATCAACAAGAAATTGACATAATTCGAATGACATTAAGCCGCAAATTATTGCATTTTTATTGATTATTAAGGGGATGTTTCACAGAGACAAGTTCTCACAGAGACAAGTAGTGGTTTTGAACGATATTAGTGTCACAGAGACAAGTTTCACAGGAGCAAGTATTTCTATAAATGACAGTCTCACAGGAACAAGTTCCCACAGAGACAAGCAGTTTCATAGAGACAAGGTCTCCGTCCAAAGCAGTAGCGCTATAAATGGCAGTCTCACAGAAGCAAGTTTCCACTGGAACAAGGTGTTTCACAGAAGCAAGGTCAGTGTCATAGAGACAAGGTAGCGAATGTAGGAAGAAGTTAGGCGTGTTGCCTACATCTGAACTTGAAGGCACTCCATTATTTTTGTTCTAGTAAATTGAATGTCTGCTGTTTTTTAATCATGCAGGAGTATGATTATGATTGAAGGTTTATCATATAAGATAGGGATGGGTTGGTAACCTATTAGAATTAGATAGAAGATAACTTAAATAAATAAATAAATTGAGTTCTATGCAAATGTAATATATTTCTACCAAACTCCAAGATAACTATTCCAATATATCTAATACGTATACATATAACCTTCAACCCGAAAGAATAATCAATATGAATATGAAATGGAATATATAAAAGCCAAATAGCCTACCACTGACCTATTCATCACCGCTTCTTAAAAACCACATGGCCAAAATGGTTTTTCATTATAATTCCTTCTTTCGTAATAAATTGTTTATGCTTTTGTACTCCTGAGCGAAGCTCGGTCCCCGATATTATGAGCTAATCATCTCTTCTTTTTTCGAGCTGCGGTCTCGAATTGTAAATTCAAATTGATATAATATTAGCTCCAGACAGTCACAGAGTAAAGCTGCGTCAACACCAATAGATTCTATAGATTCTATTTGATTGAACATAACTTATCATACACATGATGAACATATGTGTTTTTCATGTGCCGTTCAATCTATAATAATCTGTGAGGATTAAGTTATTAACATTTCGTTAATAACTTTGGTGTAAACGCAGCTTTAGATGCCAAGATTTATCATGGCGTTCCGAGTTACGGATGATAATGTCAATGAAAAACTTCATTTTCCTCATGAAATCTTTCCCATAAAAAATTTAACAGATTGTTGTTCTACAAGCGTCTCTACATGTTACAAAATGAAAATCCCAGTGAAAAACAAAAAGTGCCACTTGATAATTCCCAAATCATCTTTTTAATCGTAGCTCTGATTCAACTGAGCAATAACTTTCTGAACTTACTGAGTTAATAAAGTAACATTTAAAATTATCATAAGCGCAATGGGACTTGGGATTCCATCAATTCAGAATAAGTATTATACTGGTATTCATTTTTACAGGATTGAAGTAGTGCAACATTTAGATTAGCACACCAATAGATTTTATTTGTAGCGGAGTGAGTTCATTACTTTCATATCAAAGTTCTACTTTTTCCATTATGATATAGTACGACTACTGCAAAACAATGTCTGGTAGCCCTGGTAATGTAATGTAATGTAATGTAATGTATGGTTGATTGGAAGTCTCCAACCAGCCTGATCAGATTTCTTAGTGGGGCCATTGGCAAACATTTTAAAAAAGCCCTGATATTATTACAATGACTTTATTCCTAGTAGATAGCATTTCTAGTAGATGGCTGAATATTCTCGTTACCACATTGCAAAGGATGTTCAGTGAGGTCTACTGTTATCTGGACTACTAGAGTATTGTAACTCCTAATGTCAGATTGAGTAAGAGCTTGAAATTTATTCCTATCTAGTGTACTCCATGTTCAATAATCTGCCTTTATCTTATATTAGAAGAAACTTGCCTCTGAATAAATTAAAAAACGCACTAAATCTAATTCTGAATGAAAATGCTTATTGTTCCGTAAATTAATTTCAAATTGTTGAAAATGTGATATTCAGTGCTGTGAGTTTATAAATAGTTTATGTCTTTTTTCAATGTATGACTTAATTTATTCAATTGTACTGGGTGATGATAATTATGACTTGATAAGACTGATTTGATGAATGATTACACTATTCATAAGATGACTACTAAGATGTTATGAATTGAATTATTGCTCATTTATTGTATAACAGACTATAAGCTGAATCCTTTAGACAAGGCCTATTCGCCTAATCTACATCCAAATTGTTTGTATTTATCGGTCAATATATTTCTTATTCCTAGACGCCAGCTAAGTAAGGGGTTTCAATTTTCGTAGAATAAGCACGTAATTCAAAACTGTATGTTTTTCAAAAAATGTTGTGATTTCAAATTCAAATTTCGTTTATCACACACATAGGCTATACGAGAATTAAGAATTAATGAGAAAGTGTCCCGGAATAAGGTTTATGATTTTTGTTCTTCTGTATTTATACGGTACTAAGTGACATATTCATCAGTGATGGCTCTTAAACTGTAGGTTTATTATTAAATAACGAGTTTGGAGCACCAGAAAAATGGGATTATATTTTATTATAATAAATATTCAAAATTACGTTTCCAACCCACAATTATTGTCTTATTGTCATGTCCTTAAAGTTACTGTAAACCATATCGGTTGGGACTAATCAAGGTTTATTTAGGGTGGTTTTAATTATTAGTTTATGTGTTACAAATAGTTCACCTAGATTTAGATGGCAATTGAAACATTATTGATCTAACTAAAGCATGATATTAGTGTCAAAGACAGAAATCTGCGTTTTAATTCATTATCATGTGAGAGAGAGAGAGAGTGAGAGAGAGAGAGAGAGAGAGAGAGAGAGAGAGAGAGAGAGTGAGTGAGAGTGGGAGAGAGTGAGCCCGAAGGAGAGGGTATGTGTAAGAGAGTGATGTGGTTGAGTGGGAGTGACAGAGTTCGATATATTATAATTATGCTATATGGTGGGTGAGGAATAATAGTGTGTCCCTTACGCTACACTCACAGATATATATATATATATATATATATATATATATATATATAAACCATATGTACATAAACCATATCCATAGATTTTGGAAGCGGCATGCTATCTTTTCAATCTTTTGAAACAGCATTTATTGTCTAAGGGTGGTGAAAGAAGTTTTCTGCATTCCATAACAACAATCTGCAGACTGACGTCTCGGGTATTAGAACCAAAAGGCCTTGCTTTATAGAACTATAAATACTCATTCAGTATTACAGTGCCTTGCTTCCATGAAACAAAGCAAATGTTTCCCGTTAGATACTTCTGGAAAGCCCGGTCAATTTGTCATCGGTGGTGTCCAGGTAGAACTACCCTGCTCATAGACTATGTTCACTGAAGCGTAAAACCAAAGTTAACCAAATGCTTCTATTTCTAAAAATTCTATTGCCAGGTATAAAGTACTGCACTTTGGCGGCAGGAAATATTTAACATGTGTTTTCTATATTGTACCCTTCCTGGAAAAAATAGATTTTTGTTCAGTATTGTTTGCCTCCCCTCTACGAGGATGCTACCTATGCGTTTGCGTTGCGAGTTCAATAGTTGACAAAACACATTCAGTCGACATGGAATTGGTCAAGGAAATCGTAACGCTCCGCAATACTACATTATATCATATTGACGATGGATTTTTCTATCGGGTGACCTCCAGCGACCAAACGCGTATCTATTTAAAATGTAATGTACGCGAGTGTGCAATTCGCGCCTCAATGCCACTTCGTATCAGAGTTATCAGAAGTTATCAGAGTTGCATTTTGTTCACATGTTCTATCATGACTTCAGGAAAATTTGAACCCTTTGCATTCTAATATTCAGTAAAGCTGGATATGACACTTATCACTGCAGCTCTGAATATAAAAGACGGGTACCTGCCCACCTTTCTTGTGCACAGCTGTGTAAAAGAATTAATTTAATCGACTCTACAGCCTGCAAATTTTAGCAGTACTTTACAAAATGTACCAAACTCTTATATTCAGGATCCAAATATTTGAATGTTGTGTTTATTCTACAAAGCTCACTTTAACTTCATCTCATTCTCAATTTCATGCTCTTTGAGCCAATACAATAGAAAAATATCAGGTACAAGAATAAAAGCATTCTACTAGCATTATACATTCGAGTAGCCTACTTAAGCTAGTAGTAGATTTGATTTTTATTGTAAAATATAATACTGTACATAAAATTTTTTGTCTTGGATTGGAAGTTTTCAAGGAAGACTCTATTAAGTTAATTTATTGATTTTCACTTTTCGAAGGGAAAAGTGTAAATTTCAAGTGATAGCTTCCTATAATAGTGTCTGGTTAACCCCTTACTTTGTACTACATACGGCGAGGTGGAACAATCCTTGGGTCTCCCCGCCCTTCAAAGCCATAAGCTAATAATAATAATAAAATTGAAATGTGTACTCATATTTTTTGTGTAATCAATAATTCCCATTATAATTGATCTTTATTATTCATCATCTTACTAATAATTAATCTTTCTTTTAATATTTCACTAGTATAATTAGGCCAGTAGGCCTACACACATGATTTTTCTTTGAGTACTAATTGATTCTTGACAACTGAACATCTCTATAATAGATGGCTGTATATTTCCTACTTAGTTAAGAAGAATCATTTATCAAAGAAATATGAAATTTAAGAAGCAATTAAGTAGATTACTACTGCTTTTCAATACTACATAAAATATGCAAATGATATTTAATTTTGTCAATTAATAGTATTATTTTACCGTTGATACAATAATAATGTAACATGCTATGTCTATATATATCCTACTTTGTTTAAAAGTGATAGATTATTTTGATAATTTTGTTTTCAGGCAAATTTTTAATACAGAACAATTTTTATAAAACTTGTATTTATTATTTCTCAGTTTATCCCTCTATGAAAAACAATCAATATAGTCAATTTGATCACTTGACAAGTAAATCACTGATCGAAACTTTGAACCTATATTCTGTCTTTTTGAAAAGCTTTTTATTCCATTCAAATCTGGAAAATCAGTGAATACTATAGAGTGAATATTATAATAAGTAAGTAGAATTGATCCCGTCAACCATGTCCTATTGTAGCCTATTTACAACTAATTTTCTTTGCAGATGTGGTTGTGGTTTAAGATTTGCATCTGTGGAGAGAAAAATTATTTCATTTTGTTTAATTATAGAGAAAAAACAATATTGAACAACAAGGTACAATGGATTAATGTTATAAGCCTCCATAAGTGTAGGGGAATGTCAGCTAGCCTTCAACTAACTTCAAGCTTGCTTAACCCAACTGTCCAGTTGGAAGTGCATTTGGTAGTGCTTATTTTGGGACTGCATTTGGTAAGTGCATTACATAATGGTGTTTCATGTTTCAAATTCATGAAGCAGTTACATGCATAGATAGATAGATAGATTGAATAGCATTCACTGCTCACCTAAATCAGGGGGATCTGGAACTTGTCAAAAAATCTAAATGGTCGAACAAAAAATACACAGCCCACAGTAACAAATCCCCAACACACAGGGAAAGAAAACATTATACCATTCATGTGAAGTAATGTTGAATATACTATTCCTTTGAGTAAAAAGCACTTTTAGAGAAATCAATCTTTAAAACTTTCGATGAGATCTGAAGTTGCGTTCATTCATACTCTTCATGAAATCAGGTAAAATCTATATATATAAAAGCGAAATGGCACTCACTCACTGACTGACTGACTGACTGACTCACTCACTCACTCACTCACTCACTCACTCGCATAACTAAAAATCTACCGGACCAAAAACGTTCAAATTTGGTAGGTATGTTCAGTTGGCCCTTTAGAGGCGCACTAAGAGATCTTTTGGCAATATTTTAACTCTAAGGGTTGTTTTTAAGGGTTTAAAGTTCGTCTTTTAGCATGTATATTCTTCTTCTCCCAATCTCTTAATTATAATTGAAATTTCCATATCATATGTTACTATAGAACTATAATCTAGATAGAGTACCTCTTCAAAACAGTTGTTAACTGGCAACTAAATTAATAATTTTGTCAGGTTGGCATTAAGTTGAGTTGACTTTGTTAGGTTGGCACCAAGTTGAAGATTTAAATGCATTTATCGCGGAAAAATTGATTGGGCACTGCTACTTTAATCCTGGGAATATTATATTACTAGCCGTCAGGCTCGCTTCGCTCGCCATTCTGTTTAGCCAGACGTTTAGTCTGGACCCCCGACTGGATTGTCCTAACATATGATAAAAATGCTCAAATGAAAAATGCAGGCGAGCGAAGCGAGCCTGCTGATCTCATTCTTGGACGATCCAGTCGGGGGTCCAGGGGGCTCCGCCCCCCTGGCTAGACGGATATGGCGAGCGAAGCGAGCCTGACGGCTAGTATTATATAATTGGATGCCAGAGCTTCTGTTACATATTTTTCCATTTTCATCGAAAAAACACACTGGCGTCTGCCGAACGTAACTTTATCACAATGCAGCACCTTGCATTTTCCTTTGATGTCTCTCAATAGAATTTGTTGAACTATTCAGTTGGAAAAATAACTAGTAGTTCTGTGAACAGTAGACCTCGCGCAGTTAAAAACCACAGCTTCCATCAGGGTGAATTATGTGCTGTTATGATGTGTCGGCGAAATATCGATGTCTAAGCCACTAATGGCTGTTTGAAATGTATCGTCAATAATTATTGATATTAAGTATAATTATTATAATTAGAATGATAATAATTTGTTGTAAAAAACTTCTATCATACCGAGTTGAAATACCTACTTACCGAGTTGAAAGCAGAGAAAAGTCGAGAGAAAATAACAAGCTAACTACTTTAAGTTATCAATATTGAATGCCTCATCGCTTGCAATAGTTCACACGACAGCTGATTTTTACCAAATAACATTGGGATATTAATTGCATGCGTCATTTCATGCAATTAATAGTCTACTCGACAGCTGATTAATGATGAATAATTCTATAGTCTGATTTTTACGGTATTACTGGCGTTTGAAAGAGACTCTTTTTCCTTTTGTTTTATCCTGGAAATGCAAAATTTTAAAAAATTTTGTATATATATACGTTGACGCGCAATTTAAAGAGTAACATACCTGTTAAATTTCATTGAAATCTAATGCCGCGTTTCGCCGTAAATGCGGAACATAAAAATATTTGGACATAAAGAGAAATGCAAAACCGTCGACTTAAATCTTAGACCTCACTTCGCTCGGTCAATGAAACTTTGGATATCTGAGTTCTTTTTAAAGTACTATTCTACTTGTTCTACTGAGCCAGTACCATTTTGATTTTTTTTTCATAGTACGTGTCACTATTGAAATTAACTGTTCTATTGATTTATTCTAACTTTGTCTACAGAATTGTGAAACTGCATATGAGGAGTATTGTATGTTTAATTTGTTTGTTATCCACGTCTGCATCTATTTTCAGTTTGAAGAACTGGATATCAATCTTGATTATTCAAATTGTTTATTGTTCAACATACACACACATTATTTACATACATAGAAAAAGAAGATGATACACAATTTTTTTAGAACAATAATGCTCAAGGTAAAAACCTGTGAGGGGAGAAAAATCTAAATTTTCACATGAAAACGTCACTCGAGAATAATTATATCACCCGGCCTCACAACAGAGAGTCTTAGAGTCCTTGACTTAGAATAGTTAATCTCACAGTTGTACAGTCAGTGTGAGTGAGATTTTCTGCACACATCATGCGTGAATACGCCGGATGGATTGACTCGTATAATCTGAGGATGGTGATAATGATGAGGAAACATGATTCTGTTAAAAGGAATAGTCTCGATCTCCATTATATTCTTAGGGATTTGCTTGTGATCATGTTTCTATAATTTTATCAATTCGAAGATCAGCCTTCAAAAATTTAGGTTAACTTATACATTTCAACTCACGTTGCTACACGTTTCGACTTGGCAAAAGGACAGAGGGGATTAGTATTATTATTCTCTAGAGCCCTGGAAATATCTCTGTTATTGTTCTTGGTACCTTATACAAAAGGGACTCCATAATACAAAAACAAGTCAGTCCTTGCCGGACAAAGCTAGAGGAAGAAGAAAAAGAAGAAGAAGAAGAAGAAGAAGAAGAAGAAGAAGTTGACAGGAGGAGGAGAAGAAGAACAAGCGAGAAGAAGAAGATAATAGAAAAAGGAGACAGAAGAATAAGGAAGAAGAGGAAGAAGATGAACAATAATAAGAAGAAAAAATATAGATAGGAGAAGATTATAACCGTTGAGTACACTATTCTATCTATAACCACTCTTTTGACGAATTGAAAACTTATAAATTACTGGTGGTACTCCCATACAGTAACAGTCAGGGGTGTATTCAAATACCGTTGGATAACATCTTTCCAATATTGTTACATTCATCTAGAAGTATAAAATCTGTTCTTTCTTACATTGATATCACTTATGTATAAGTTACTGCAGAATCAAAATTATTTTATATTGACTGAACAATTAAAAGTCACATTGAAATAGTTATTTTGGAGTTTGGTAGAAATAATACATTTACATGGAACTCAATTTATTCATTAAAGGCAATCTACATAATTCTAATAGGTTCTGATAACACATAATGATAAAATAGGTGTTCAATGAATTAATGAAGCGTAACAACTTGAAATATATTTTAAATTATTTAAGATTAATTTGATTCTACCTCGGTGCAAGTCAGCTTCACATTTGTACATGTATCATTGTATCGAATTATTAAATATTTGATGATTTTGGTAAAACAACATTTTAATCCTGGACTAGTAGTTCTATGAACAGTAGACCTCGCGCAGTTATAAAACACAACCT
This sequence comes from Nilaparvata lugens, assembly GCF_014356525.2. Classification (NCBI taxonomy): domain Eukaryota; kingdom Metazoa; phylum Arthropoda; class Insecta; order Hemiptera; family Delphacidae; genus Nilaparvata; species Nilaparvata lugens. The sequence goes on along the minus strand of NC_052508.1, from coordinate 33,502,529 downwards.
CGTCTCATAATGTCCATAAGAGTAAATCCTGTTTGTATGTTGTGTCGGCAAGATGTCGGTGTGAAAACGCCTAATGGCTGTTGGGGTTAGTGTATCAAAAATATGCTAACATCAAAATCTAATTTCCTTCAACTTACTGGCAACAGGTCAGACCGAGTTGAAAGCAGATAAAGGTTGAGAGAAAATACTATGTTTTCTTTCCGTTATTAATTGCATGCGTCATTGCATGCAATGAATAGTCAACACGACAGCTGATTTTTTACTAAGTTACATTGATATATTAATTGCATGCGTTATTGCATGCAATTAAAAATCCACTCAACAGCTGAATTATTATGGATGATTCTATTCTGATTTTTACTGTAATACTGGCGTTCGAAGGAGACTTTACCTATTGTATTAACCTTGAAATGCAAAATTTTCAAAAAACCTTGTATATACGTCGAGGCACAATTTAAAAAGAAATATACCTGTCAAATTTCATGGTAATCTATTGCTGCGTTTCGCCGTAATTGCGGAACATATAAACATAAAGAGAAAAGCAAAGCCGTCGACTTGAATCTTAGAACTCATTTCGCTCGGTCAATAAATTGAAATTTTAAGAAACCACAAATATCCTGGATGAAAAGGGGAATCAATTGTTATGTATAGATTTGAATCTGAATGTCTAGGATCCACTAAACAGTCTACTAAGTTCATCATTTTTTCTCCACAGGAGAAACGTTTAAAGCTGGCTTCAAATGATGTCACCACATTATTAACATATGTAAATTATATATTTATATATGTATGTCACGTGGATTGAAGGAGTGTTGCTTGTGACGTTGTTTGTTGATTGAAGGAGGATTCTATTTTACTATTTAAATAAATCATAATGTAATTTACTTATCCACTTCGAGATTTACATAGTGATAATAACAGTGGGAAATGAAATGTATAGCAAACACTTCAGTTGCTATGTAGGCCTACTGTATTGTATTCTGTAGTGTCTTATTTTTTACTAAAGTGATGAAGTATCAGAAAATACTATCATTCAGCATTGTTATGTACTATTTTCAATGTCATTTTTTTCTCTTTCTTTTCAATAATTTAAAATTTGTTATTATTTTAAATAAGTAGATAACTTAACTATTGTTTGTTTTTAATCATATTATTTGTATTTATATTTTTCGTATTGTTAAAATACTTGATAGAGAGTTGAGTGTAAGAGAGGGTCGACTGCGCCCTAACTTCGCTTTCTAAGAAAAATAAAGGCAGTCATTCTATTCTATTCATGTCACCATGATATATGTATATATATTAAAAAACAGATGACATCCAATTTATTAGAGCAAATGGAATGCCTTCATCTTCATGTGTAGGCAACACACCACACCAACCTTGTTCCTGTGAGACTGACCTTGTCTCTGTGACACTACACTTGTTCGAATGGGACTCTACCCCTCTTCTTTTTCCACTGACACTACTTGTTCCAGTGAAACAGACCTTGTCTCTGTGAGACTCACCTTGTCTCTGTGAGACTCACCTTGTCTCTGTGAGACTCAACTTGTCTCTGTGGGAACTTGTTCCTGTGAGACTGCCATTTATAAAACTACTTGTTCCTATGAAACTTGTCTCTGTGACACTAATATCGTTCAAAAACACTACTTGTCTCTGTGAGAACTTGTCTCTGTGATACGGACCCATTATTAAGAGTTGCTATGTACTTTATTAAAATTGACTCCCTAATCGCTATTCAAACGTATCCCTAGCGCTGTGCATTATAGGAAATACAATAAGCTTTTACTCCGTTAAAATAATCAACCTACAACTGATTTTAGCGAGCTCCAATTTATCGTACTGATAGCCGTATCTATATTCTAGGGGTTCCCCAAATGACAGCATTAAATCGGTATATACTTCAATTTCTTGAATGTACATATATATAATCTCTCATAATCTCTGGCACAAGGCAGTTTTCTAAAATCTTATCTACAATACCGACGATAATTTTGCCTTTAGTATTCTCACAATAAAAATGAACTATAAGTTCAGCCGATGTAAAATTGCGCATGCCTCAAACGATCATAAAAAAAGGAATATATGAAGTAATTTTGAAATCAAACCGAGAAGGAATACGGTATGAGGTAATTTTGTAGTCTAGTTGTCTTGTAAATAATAAATATATATGGAGCTCCCTCTGTACACTTTTCTGGATTAGTAGTACTCTGTTTTTTCTAGTAATAGACTATATTACAAGCTACTTATTATTAATTTCAGACTTATTTGATTGAATATTAATAGTGAATGGAATTATAGCACTTTGTGTCTCGCCAGATGCCTCTAATCTTGAATGGCATATCTAATGAAAAAACTGTATGGAGCCATTGTTTCGACGAATTCGTAGATGCTAATAATGATGTGTTAATTTATGATTGCTCAATGACAGTTGAATCCGTATGTCTAGTTCAATTCAATTCAATTCAATTTCTTTATTCCAATACAAAAACAATGTACAATATAGAACAGAATAATAATTATGGAATAATTATTTCCCCGCATGGACTGTTGATCCGTGCGTGGGGAAAGAGTACACAATCTATACAGGCAATACAAGTGCAAAAAAACAGTCAATAATTTATATTGATTCAAGCTTAACCTATAAATAAAAAAAAAAAGTTAAATCCTGTAATGTATAAAATACAAACTGTATGAATGATGATTCACACAGCACAAGTACCCGACTCAGAATACTTCATCTTCTTGTGAGCTATCTGAACTGACGATTTAACAACCTTAAATAGAAAGTACAATATAAAAGCAGAATATAAATATTTAAAATGAATGAGAGAGGCATGAAGGGCTTGGAATACAAAATCACAAACTAGTGAGGTTTGTGGTTGAGCATGTGCCAACTGCTTCGTGTCACCTATATGGCGACTCCAGCAGCGCCGCGGCGGCCACCCGGCCGATTGAGCGGAGCCAAAAACCTACTCTCTTTTTGTAGGCGGCAGCACCAAGTTCTTCTGCATCTATGATTGTTTGTGGGAGGTTTCGATAAATCAAATGGGCAAGTAGAAAGGGGTTACTGTTCAGTGACGTTAAGGTTGATCTGGGAAAGTTATATCCGTAATTTATTCGGTGTCTGGTTTGATAATCATGTTGTAAGTTTGTAAAGATATTGGTTTTATTTGTTTTTATAAATGTGAGGATGGATTTCAAGTAAAGCTGGCGGATATCCAGGACCTGGAAATCGGAAAAGAGCTGGTCTGACGAGTATCTGACTGGTTTCTTTAGAATAATTTTTATAAGCGCTCTTTGCGTGACAGCCAGAGGCTCAAGCACAGCGGCCGAGGCACCGCCCCATGCCACTACACCATATTGAAGCAGCGACTGAACATACGCAAAATACACACTCCTGCACTGATCCGCAGCCAGCAACCATGCCAGCCGTGAGAAGGCATACAATAATTTCCTCAATTTCCGTTTAACAATGACAATGTGTGGGGACCAACTCATTTTGTGATCAATTGTTATTCCCAAGTAGCAATACTGCTCCACACGCTCAACCTCGTCACAGCCGCAGGCGGCCGACCGCAGATCACCACAGGAGTGTATTGCAAGCCTTCTCAGCCCAGGATCGCCATCCTGTCTAAAGTATATAGGCAGAGACTTGGTTTTTCCGACATTCAATGATAGGGTGTTCTGGTCAAACCACCTTTTAACTTTTAGTAGGTCTGAGGAGGCCTGTTCATAGACTTCGTCCCAAGAACTTCCAGACGACACTAAAACAGTGTCATCGGCGAATAACAAAAGTTTCCCTTCAATATTTACTCTAGTTATGTTATTGATATAGATAGAGAATAGTAGGGGGCCAGGGTACTACCCTGAACCACACCATACTCGATGCTTTTTGGGTCACTCTGTGTACCGTTGATGGACACAAACTGCGACCTGTTTTCCAAGTAACTAATAAACCAGTCCAGGGATTCAACGCCGGCGTGCTGGAGTTTCACTATCAATTTATGTCTATCAATAGAATCGAATGCTTTTGCCAGGTCGAGGAATGTGACAATCACCCGTTTTTTGATAAGCAATAGTTGAGTAGCAATAATTAAATTTTAACTTTAACTTTTTTAATTCTTTGAAGAGGCATTGTTATTCTATTGTTCCAATCAAATAACTGAACCCAGTGTTTATCTATAGCATTCAGCGAGGTTTAAAATATAAAACTGCTATGAGATTCATACACATAAAATAGCCGGTAGGTCGAGTTCGGCCAATAAGCCTTGGTTCTTGGAATCAACGTTGCTAACAACAATGAATAGTTTGAGTGATGATGAGGGTGACGATGGCTTTTCCTTTTCGGTTGGGGGTTGCTCCGAATATTCCACATTTTTCAGTAGTACCGGTCTTGACAGCCTAAAAATTTTACATTGTAACATAGGGAGTTATAATAAGAGTTTCCAAGATTATTTGGTCTATTTAAACTCAGTTTTCCCAGATTTGATATTATATTTTCTTCAGAGTGTTGGTTGTCAAAGTGCGACGGTACGGTCGACCTGACAGACTTTGATCTATACAGAACTAACAACTATCGCAACCAGAATGATGGTGTTCTTATTTATGTTAATAAGCAGTTATCAGTAACGGCAACTGAGGTAACTCTTGGAGATGTTTATGGCTTGAGTCTTGATTTCATTTATCGCGGGGAAGTATTCAATTTATTAGGATTATACAGAACATTTGACAGTAACATTGATAATTTTATTACTGAAGTAGAAAATTATTACAGAAACATCCCAAAAGATAGGAAATGCATTCTAATGGGTGACATAAATATCGACCTATTGGAAAATAATGTCATTACCAATCGGTATCTGAACAGTCTGTCAGGAGCTGGCCTGGTACAATGTATTGATAAGCCCACTAGAGAGACGGAGGCTGGAGGTGCGTGCCTGGACCATGCGTGTGTGAGATATCACGATATGTCGACTATCAATTCTGCCGTTCTTCATACTTGTGTAACTGATCATTACAGTATTGCCATAGCAATCGCTTCTCCAAAACAATCGAATGTGCAGTCTAGTAAAAGCAATAGATATTATATTGACAAATTCCTACTTAACGACCTGGCGAGGGTGGACTGGGAGCCTTTCTTCGCCAGTGATGATACCAATGTGTGTGCTCAGATGATCTGTCAAAACATTAAACAATGCATCGAGAAATCAAGAAAAAATTTACCTGAACAATCTGCCAAATCAAAAAAATTAAAACCGTGGATTACATCTGGCCTTGTCGCAGCCATTCGAACAAGGGATAAATTGAGTAAATCTCTGAAGAGACAACCCTTTAATACTGACTTGAAAAATCAATATCTGAATCACAGAAACCTACTGAGTAATCTCTTGAAACAGTCTAAAAGAAATTACTATCGGTCACAACTTAATGCTAACTATGGAAATTCTAGATTGTTCTGGAGTACAGTTAATGAAATAGCTGGTCATTCTAAAACTAAAAACTAATTCCCTAGTATGCATAAATTCCTCTCCACAACTAACCATGATTCTCCCCAAGATTTATATAAGAATATATCCAACGATTTTAACAATTTTTTTCTGAAGTAGGCAGGAAACTAGCCGACAATATAGATTGCAGAGGAGAGCCTCTTATAAATTACAATATGTACATTAAACATTCAAACTTTATAATGAAACCAGTCACAGAGCAGGATGTCATTCGTCACGTGTCCAGCTTGCGTGGTGGCTCCGCCCCTGGTTATGATTCTGTTTCTTCTACTTTCCTCAAAAATAATATAAATCTTTTCTTGAAACCTCTTCTCCACCTTATAAATTTAAGTATTTTTAGCGGTATATTTCCCGACCCCTTCAAACTAGCAAAAGTAATTCCAATATTCAAATCTGGAGCGCATAATGATAAAAGTAATTACCGACCTATTTCCCTGCTAAGTGTTTTCTCAAAAATCTTAGAAAAGATTGTTAAGGAGCAATTGACGACTTACCTTCAAGAAAATGAAATAATATGCCAATGACAGTATGGATTTAGGCAAGACAAAACACTAAATGATGCACTTTTTGATATAAATGTAGAGATAAACTCGCATCATTCTAAATGATGATCTCGCATACTGCAGGAGCGCTGCTTCCTTGTTGCTGTTCTCAGTCTATAAGACGAATAAGGCTGGCCACTAACTGTACAACATGCATGACATGCACGTACACATTTTCATCATCAACAAGAGGCTTGTAACATAGGATAAAGAACCAATAATAATAAATACACCAGTTGAAATTTGCTAATATAATGATAGAAAAATTATTAAACCTCAAATAGAGCAGCGATGAAAAAATAAGCAACAAGAAATCGGAGACACAAAACCCAAACTTCAAATATTTTGCTGGAAGCGTTTCACTGTAGTAACACAACAATGTATGACGACTGTGTATCATGCATGTTTATCATAAACATACGCATGTTTGTTTTCAGCGAGAGGCTTCTAACATAAAATGAACAATTAATAACAGTAAATAAACCACTGGAAAATTACACAAAATAATGACAGAAAAATGATTGAGTCTCAAATAGAGCAGCGAAGAAAAACAAAAACTTGACCTCAAACAATATGGCTCGAAGCTTTTCGCTGTGATGACACAACAATGTAAGTCGACTGTGTATCATTCATGTTTATTATGTATGCTCTATCATTAGTGGCCAGCTCTTTTGTACTATATCCAAACAAAGTTGTTGTTGCAGCAGCTACGGGAACCCTGTTGTTTCACTTCTCCTCCGTCTCAAGGCCCAGGAAGCGGGCCACCCCACAGGGGTCGGTCCAGAGGCTGGCGGCTATCAATAGTGTCGGCTTAGAGGGGCAGCTGGAAAGATACTCCGTGCTATGAGGTCCGCTGCCACAGTAGAGGGAGTTCCTTGAATGATTTTTGCTTTGTTACATAAAATTTGTTATCTTGTCTGTTGTGTTTGGTACAGAAGAAGAACCCCATTTTTTTTTACTTTTTCAAGTATTCTGGGTACCTTTTAAAAGAAACCCAGATTATGTTTTTACTCCGACATATGAGTATTACTAGATTATACTTTGATGTGTCATATACCGCTTCCTAGTTGCAAGGAATAAGTGCAGTTACCAAGTGTGCGCAGTGGGCAGATTGCCGAAAGTGGGCGCGGGCGTGAGCTGGAAGCGCGGACTGAGCTCGCGGAAGCCGGCGGGAGGCAGCTGCGAGGAGCCGGTCGTGAACTGCAGCAGACGCGCCATCTCCTCCAGCGTGAAGTTGGCCACCGCCGTCCAGAACCAGTCCAAGATTCGCCGGAACTCCGGCGACGAGCCGTTCACCACGTGGTGGGCGCGGAAGTCGGCCACGTTGTACTCACCAGTGCCACACAGCAACAACTGGACAAACACACACAAATAAATATTTTTTTTTTTTAATGACAGCTGAGGTGAAGTCCCACACCAGGGGTAACAATTTGAGGTGTTTCGGTGATTAAACTGTACTGGACAGTTGGGCCAAAACTTGTGTTGAATAAGACATCGGTTTCCTTTTATATAAATCATGGGTAGCCCTGTATAAATTTATCCTAACATAACTAATTCTAATATGAGAAGGGAAAATATAATGACTTGAAAGCATTTTGGCTAACTGAGAAATATGTAATGGGCAACACTTCAAGCAGATTACAGAGCTCGAACATGACAAACACTAAAATCTTATAATACTAATAATAAAGAAACACCATACCAAAAATCCAGAATTATCGTTAATGCATGAAAAATCATACAATGTGCTCGGAAGGTTAGGTTGAAAGACATCTTATAAATTAGGAATTACAGAAAAATTACCAAGAGAAAAACAAGAGCTCATAGCATATTTTGCTTTCACTGAGTTTACATCTACTACAAAATTAATATAAGTTTCAAGAAGTTGGCAGAAATAAAACTTTAAAATAAATTTATCAAAGAACATTGCAACGAGCACATTTTAAGAGACCAGCTCATGGAAGAAGCAAAAGAGCAAGTCTAACGGAATACGGATATGCAAAACAATTAGTTTTGCATTGCCAACTGCACCAAATAAAACACATATTCGAGAGTTTAATTAACTTAGGTTAGTTCTAAGTCATTGCTGTATATAATTTTAAGATTTGATAATAAATTTATATTTCTCAAATGTATTTTAATAATTTATTAAACCAAAAAGGATCTTTTCCAAATAACTAATGAATGGATATCGAGTATCGATGTTTGAAGAAAAGATCGATGTTCGATATTTTGTGTTCGATTAAATCGATCTACATTAACAGCGCCCAATTTGAAATTATAAAAGTGTCAAAGTATTGTAATATTACACAGCATTCTCATTTTCAATTGAATACTTATTCTCGCAATATACAAATAAATACATGAAAAATAAGGAAAAACACATTGTAACAATAAAGTTGTGGTAGAAAATATAATAACCCATGGGAGTTAGAGCTGGTCTCCTATCAAGCGCCTCCCCAGGTGGCGGATAGGGGGATGCCTCCTAAATGTTGGGGGTACCGGGGAAATTAAATACCCGGGGTGGACCAAAACCAGCAACAAAACTGCTGCCTTGCAGATGGAGTTCAATGGGACTTGAAAGGCTAAAGGAAGAAGACCCTAAGAGAAAATTAGCTGCTGCCTTGTGGTTCGGCATTGGTTTGTCAAAGGCTAAGGAAGAATACCTGAAAAAATTACCTGGTCCTCTAGGTAACAACTCCTTCCTGGAAAAAGATTCTTGTTAGGAAACCCAACAAAGAGCCCAACAAAAGACGGACGCAATTAAAGCAAATAGAAATGGAATTGCAAACAAAACAATACAGGGACATGGACTTGTCCATAGCAACATGGAATGTAATGACTATGCTACAGTGGACCAATGTTAAGAGCTGGACAAGGAGTGGTTGGCTTATGGTTACTAAGAAAATGACAAAATACATTCTAAATTGGGCTCCAATTAACAAAAGACTTTGCATGTTGAGAATAAAAGGGATTTTTAGAAATATCTCGATCATATCAGCTTATGCACCGACTGAAGACAGCTCCGAAGAGCAAAAATACAGTTTTTATGAGGCTTTGGAAGAGGAATGTCATAAATTACCCAGATATGACATTCACATACTGCTTGGAGACTTGCGACGCGAAGATTGGAAGAGAAAGCTGTCTAAAAGAGGTAGCTGGGGAATATAATCTTCATAGTGAGTCTAATGACAACGGCAACAGATTAGTTCAACAGGCCATGGAGAATAATATGGTAATTAGAAGTACTGCCTTTCCACATAAGGACATACACAAAGGGACTTGGACAAAACCTGGCACCCGAAATGCAAATCAGATTGACCCCATCGTAATATCGAGGAGACATGCTGCCTCTGTCATGGATGTAAGGTCATTAAGAGGACCAAATTGTGACTCTGATCACTTCGTAGTCAGGGCAATAATTAAAGAAACATTAGCTACAGTACAAAATGCAAGAAGTGAAAAAAGAATTATGTGGAACGAGGAAAAATATAAGAATGAAGAAGTTATGGCAGACTTCAAAGAAGCTGTGCAAGCGGGATTATCTGAGGAGCTTGATGATATTGTGCAAAGTAGAAATATTAATGAGGCCTGGAATAAAATAAAGAACATAGTGATAGGAGTCACAGAGGAAAGACTAAGAAAAAAGAAGCGAGAAAGAATTAGTGAATGGTTTGATGATGAATTTAGAGAAGCTATTAGAATGAAAAATGAAGCCAGAGAGTGTATGAGGAACAGAGACACGCGGCAGAGGAGAGAAAGGTATAGTGAACTGAGAAAGTGTGCAAGTAAGGCATGCAGGAAAAAGGAAAGGGAATACCAAAAACAATGTAGCCTATCGAAAAAATTGAGAAATTAAGCAAGCAAAATGAGCCGCGAAAATTCTATAGTAGGGTACCTGTAATAAGGGAAGGCATTAAACCGAAATTAAACCTATGCAAAGATAGGTAAGACAGTGCGTTGTGTAGGAGAACAAGATAAAATTCTTGAGAGAAGGGCTGAATACTTCCATGAAAACATGAACAAAGGGGACGAGGAAAACAATGAGAGCAATGATGAAGTTGAAATCATTTCAACAGTTCAACCATTGGTAGAACAACCTAGATTTCTAGAAATACAAGAGGCAATAAATAAGACGAAGAACCTGAAAGCTCCTGGAAGTGATTGTTTACCTGCAGAGGTAAAGTGCTACGAATATTATGTTGATCTACACTGAATGTGACTTCCGGCAAGCCTTCGATTCTATCAATAGAAATATACTTTCAAAACTTCTTATGAAAGTCGGAATACCTAAAAACTGATAAAGTTAATTCTCATTACAATGGATGGTGCACATTCCTGTGTCAAGATAGACAACAGATGTACTGGACCTTTTGCTGTAACAAGCGGTGTGAGACAAGGAGATGCTTTGTCAGCAGTGTTATTTAATCTGGCGTTGAATACGATTCTCCAAGCTCTAAATATAAAACATTAAACATTAAATTTAAATCGGACCAAGTATGTGCCTACGCAGATGATGTTTTACTCATTTTATGGTCAAAACGTAACCTGCTGGAGATGTTGGGAGTATTAAAAGAAGAAGGAAATAAAATAGGCCTGGATATTAACACAGAAAAATCTAAGTACCTCAAAATAACTGCAGAAGATAGACGCAGACAAATAACATACATTACAAGTCTGGGTCTACAGCTAAATGGTGTGAGGGAATTTAATCATCCAGACACTATAATCAATAATAGGAATAGGATGCAAGAGGATATTCATAGCAGAAACTTGGCTGGAAATAGAGATAATTTCGCCAACTTAAGAATAATTAAGTTCAAGATCCTTTCTCGAGGAACGAAACTGAAAATTTACAAAACCCTCATTAGACCAGTAGTGAACTACGGCGCAGAGGCATGGACATTATATGCGCATCTTCGAAAGGAAGATTATAAGAAGAGTGTTGGGACCAGTAAGAACAGCGGAAGGTTGGCGAGCAAGGAGTAACGTAGAGGTGAACGTGTTCCTGAATGAAGAAGATATCGTGCGTTTCATCAAAGCGCAAAGAATAAGGTGGCTTGGTCACGTGACCAGAATGGGAATAGACAGGTTACCCAACAACTTGATGAATGCACAAATGATGGGGATTAGAAAGCGTGGAAGACCAAGAGGTCTTTGGGTGGGATGTGTAGGAGGACTTGCACATCATGAGAGTGAGGTCGTGGAGGAGAAAAGCAGAAGACAGAGAAGCATGGAGGCAAATCGTGAGGGAGGCCAAGGTTCATACCGGACTGTAGAGCCAGCGGAAGTAAAGTAAAGTAAGTAGACAATCTAATAATTAATTGAGAAAACTTACAATCCAGCACATAATTGAGCTAATAATACAGTCAATTGGCGTTTGAGTGCTCAATTTTCAGTTGGTTCCGTCATTAAGGTGAGGTTAATTAAAATCCAAATTTTCTCAGACATTTATCATTCGACATTTTCTATTCAATAAGTGATAAAATCTGAAGTTGAATTTTTAAACATTTGAAAGTAGTTGCAATAAAGGCCAAGAACAAATCGATAAAGGCTGCAATTTGAAAAAATCAAACATTGGTTCCTGAAATCAGGACATAATCGAAAAATTCCAAAGAAACCACCCTAACATATAATAAGACCTTGCAGAATGAGTAGATTTTGAAATGTGGACATAAACAATTTATTGAGATTGAAATTATGAAAATACATTTTTTGATCTTGAACAGCTCAATACGGTACTGAATTCTAGTAAAAAAATGCATCAGTGGCTTTGTAAAACTCAAGTTTTCAAACATATGACGTCTCAAATTTGAATATGCGTCACTAATCCTTGGGCTATTTGTGATGTATTGAGAATTATTATTTTATATTATGAAAATATTATTGTGTATAAGTAAGTTGGTAGCATTGCAGCACCAATGTTGAAGCCAGCTGTTTACTACTTTAAAATGATTCACTCTGTTCTGTTCGTGTCTACAAGATGTAGTCAGGAGAATAAATGAATTACGAGAATTCAATGGAATCTATTTATTTATTGTATTCACCAGACCAATACACTACAAATGGCGACGAGATAAATGTGAAAAGTGATTACGTGATGGAACTGTGATATTCGTGATATTAATATGTGATTGGAACTTCGAACTTTCGGTTATCGGTTCGCAACGTACAAGTAACAGCATAAGACGACATGCCTGATTCGGTGACTCCTGCACCTATCGTTATTGGAACGATAGGAAATATCAGTGAATTTCGACTACAGGACAATTTCGAGCAGTGGTGCGATAGACTCGATCAATTCTTTATGGCCAATGATGTACCAGATTCTAAAAAAGTTGCTATTTTTCTTACCATGGTTGGGGCTGAAGCATACGCATTACTGTGTGACTTGTCTACACCTGCGAAGCCAGCGTCGAAATCCCTTGAAGACTTGCAAAAATTGATGCTAAATTATCTACAACCAACAACTTTACCTATCACGGAACGGTACAAATTCAAGGAAAGAAAACAACTCTGCAACGAGGGAATTGCTTCATTCATTGCAAATTTGAGAAAACTTTCAAAAAATTGCGACTTTGGGGACAAGCTGGATGAACACCTTCGTGATCAAATAGTATGGGGCTTAAGGGAAGACCATATAAAAAAAAGACTATTGGGCGAGGCAGACCTAACCTTTTAATGGGCTGTGGAATTATCTTTGGCATTGGAAACGGCGACTCACGATGCGGTGGAGTTAAGCGGTAATACGAGGATGAACTACAACAAATCAAGGACACAGGAGAGACGGTTCAATCCAGGGCAATCTAATTCCAGTTTTCAAAAGGCGAATTCCAACTTCCAGAAGACGAATTCCAGCTTCCAAAAGACGAATTCAGGTGGGAATTTCAACCGATCTAGCCAAGCTGATTACAATAAAAGCACAGGACAAAAGGTAGTATGTTTTTGCTGTGGTAAGTCCAACCATATTTCACCTCAATGCAAACACAAAAATAAGAAATGCTATAATTGTGGTCGTTTTGGGCACTTGAAGGTTATGTGCCAGCAAAACAAAATTTCTGAGCCTAATTTCAAAAATAGGAAATCTGCTAGAAAACAAGAGCTATTGAATCAAATTAATGATGATGAATTACAATTATTAGGTGATCAGTTAGCGCATTCATCGATTTTTTTCAATGAAACTAGTTCAAATGATTCTATCAATTAAAATGTTAGGCCTACTTTCAATAATTACATCAAACCGTTGAGTACAATTCTCACTGTTGAAGGTAAATATATTTCATTTGAAATTGATACGGGCTCTAGTATTTCAGCTATATCTCTTGATGATTATAAACTAAATAAGAGTATGTGGCGATTATTCAGTTACGATTAATCAGCATTTGAAAGTTGATAGGTATCCTATTCCACGAATTGATGACTTATTTTTAGCACTTAAGGGAGGCGAAAAATATTCGAAAATTGACTTATCTCAAGCATATCAACAGGTTGAATTGGAAGAAGATTCAAAAAATATTGTAACAATATCAACTCTTAAGGCTTTGTTCAGATACAATCGTCTACCGTATGGGGTTGCATCTGCTCCCGGATTATTTCAAAGAGAGATGGAAAAATTAATTCTAGGTATTGATGGAGTTGTATGCTTTCTAGACGATATTTTTGTAACAGGGTGTAATGATGACGAACATTTTTCACGGCTTGATAAAGTAATTTCTAGACTTAATGATGCCGGTCAAACGGTGAAACAAGAAAAATGTGTATTCTTTCAGAATAGTGTTAGTTTTTTAGGCTATACTATTGACAAAACTGGTTTGCATCCTTCTGTTAACAAGGTTGAAGCTATTAAAAATGCACCTGTACCGAAATCAGTAACTCAATTGAAATCATTTCTTGGTATGGTAAATTACTATTCAAAATTTATTCACAATATTACTACTGTACTTAACCCTTTGTACAAGTTGCTTAAGAATAATGTAAAATGGATATGGGGAGAAGAGCAAGAGATTGCATTGAATAAAATCAAAGATTTGATGTGTTCAGCTAAAGTTTTAGCTCACTTTGATCCAGATTTAGACATTAAATTAACTTGTGATGCATCTCCTTATGGAGTAGGCTGTATTTTATCTCATGTAATGCCTAATGGACAAGAAAAGCCTTTGGGCTATGCTTCACGAACGCTATCTAAAGCAGAATCCGGTTATAGTCAAGTAGATAAGGAAGCTCTAGCTATTATCTTTGGTATTAAAAAATTTCACCAATTTCTGTACTGTCGTAAATTTATTCTTGCTACAGATTGCAAGCCATTGATTTATATTTTCGGCAGTAAGAAAGGTCTACCTGTTATGGCAGCTAGTAGATTACAGCGCTGGTGTTTATTTTTGTCATCTTATGATTATGAAATTCAATTCATTAATGGAATTAAAAACTGTGTAGCCGATGCATTGTCTAGATCACCTCTCAAGGTCAATGAGAAAACCTGTTCTGATGATTTTACATATTTGAATATAATAGAAGATACCGTACAGTATCTATATTCAATGAAATTGATGTAAGTAAACAAACGCAAAAAGATCCAATTCTATGTCGAGTGTATAATTTAATTTTCAACGGATGGATTAATATACCTAATGTTGAATTTCTTAAACCGTACATTGCTAGGAAAGATGAGCTGTATATTGATAAAAATTGTATTATGTGGGGACATAGAGCTATTGTACCCCAAAAGCTTCGAAACTATGTTTTACATGAATTACATAGTAGTCATCTAGGTATTGTAAAATGAAAGCTATTGCAAGATCTTATGTATGGTGGCCTAAATTAGATCATGATATAGAAGAAATCTGTAAAAGTTGTCAATTATGTTTGAGTGTAAAAAGTAATCCTCCAAAGGCAGTTTTACATAATTGGGACTGGCCTACTGGCCCAGGACATCGTATTCATGCCGATTTTTTAGGACCTTTTGCTAATAAAATGTATTTAATAATTACTGATGCTTATTCTAAGTGGCCAGAAGTTATTGAAATGAAAAATATTACTACTGAATTGACTATTCAAGTTTTTAGATTACTTTGCTCGATGGGGTATTTGTTATAAATTAGTAACAGACAATGGTTCGACCTTCACTTCAAATGAGTTTGAATTGTTTATGAAAAATAATGGTATTGTTCATATGAAAATTCCTCCTTATCACCCTGCAACCAATGGTGCAGCGGAAAATTCTGTAAAAACTTTTAAAACAAGTATTGAAATTTTGTTGAAACCAGGTTTACCAACTAAAGAGTCTATTAGTCGTTATTTATTGTATTATAGAAATGCACCTCATTGTACAACTGGTAGAACTCCTGCTGAATTGCATATTGGCCGAAAATTACGTATGCGTTTAGATAGAATTAGACCTAATAGTTCTATTGATGTTGATAAAAAACTTGAAAGTCAAAGAAAATTTTCTAGAGGAAAACGTAATGTAAAATTTTCAAAGGGGAAAAATGTCATGATTAAAGATTACAGATCAGGTAAATTCATTAAAGGAAAGGTTTTGAATGAAATTAGTCCAGTTACTTATAAAGTTGAAACTGATAGTGGGTTTATTTGGAAAAGACATCTTGATCAACTTCTACCTTTGATGGAAAGTAATTCAATTGAAAATCGTTCATCTGTATTTGTACCTGAATTGTCAAATGAAAAAGATAATATTTGTATTATTCCAAAGACTAGTATTTCTACAGAGTCAATGACATCTGTACCACCAGCAAGTGACTTGGTATCAGATACTAATGTAGTTTCTAACAATGATGTTTCTATTGTGAACCCTGATGTAGACATTCCTAATTTGAGACGTTCTTGCCGTACTGTTAAACCTAGGGCTATTCTTGACTTGTAATAATTATGAAATTTGATGTGTACTTTTGAATGAGAATATATTGATTATGTACTTACCGGATTTGACCTTACGATTATGACTTACCGATTATGACTAATTTTAAGAGGGGAAAGATGTGATGTATTGAGAATTATTATTTTATATTATGAAAATATTATTGTGTATAAGTAAGTTGGTAGCATTGCAGCACCAATGTTGAAGCCAGCTGTTTACTACTTTGAAATGATTCACTCTGTTCTGTTCGTGTCTACAAGATGTAGTCAGGAGAATAAATGAATTACGAGAATTCAATGGAACTTATTTATTTATTGTATTCACCAGACCAGTACACCACACTATTGAAATTCTTTTATATTCAAAAACATTATTACTCGATTATTGAAATAAAAATGTGTAAATCAGCATTCAATCTTTCAATTTTGAAAATATTTTTGTGTCAAAAAAGTAACAAACCACAATTTCTGTTGTTATAATATTTTTAAGATTCATTTTAGGACATACCCTGTATGAATATTCATGATATATATTGAGTTTTATCACTGCTCAATGACAGTAGAACCAAAAATATTGTTGATATTACATACAGAATTATTTGAGGATTTGATTGAATTTTGTAACTCCTCTAGCTCAGAGTAAGAAAAATGTGGCTTGGCACTATTTCATCCCGACCCCTTCAATATTGATCAATTTCAGGGTCTCTGACATGACCCAACAACTGCTTTTTAAGCGGCCGGGACCGACGAAATTAACGTGTCCATCCGAAACACGGGAGTGGCCCGAGAAAAATATCTTGCCCGAGCCGGGATTTGAACCCGGGACTCTCAATTACAAAGGCATCATCTAATCTACTCGACTACGGACACTCCGGAAGAATAAAATGATCTAAAAGCACAGTATCAGTAGTTACCTCAAGTTCGTTCTCATCGAATATACTGAGTAAGTTGTCAGGGATGAGATCGTTGAGACCTTTCAAGAAGCATTCGACTTCATCTTTGAGACTGGTCGCCAGCCGGTACTGAGCCAGGGCGTCCAAGTACTGCAGCTTGCTGTTGTTTCCTACTTTCGTTTTTGCTCCGTTCGGTATCAGCTCAACAACCTGGTCAATTAATATTTTGTTATCTATCAATTATCCACTTTATAAATAACAATTCAATTATTAGAAAGAAAGTAATTCAAAATTTCATCACATTACAGCTCACAAGAATTTGACAAATAATTTTAGGTTCAAGCAATGAATACGCTCTTTTTTGGAAACGTTGAGTTTTCCTAATCACTCACACAAAAAATCATGAATAACTGTGAAATGGGAATGTGGACACAGGCTATTCATATTATTAGGATACCCTATTCCACCCCCTAGGTTATCTAATAATTGCGGAGTACTACAACGCGGACTAGCTTCAGCCGGATATGGGGTCAGTAGCCGTACTGACAGGTGGAGTTACCGGACCTACACTTCTCCCTCTATCCTGATTCTTTACCCTCTGCTTCTTTCGCGAGATTTTTAATTTCAGGGGAAGAGTATTTGTCCGTGCCGCTGCTGGCCGATTCGGCCCTCGGCCTTTGGAATACAGGGTGGGTGTTAGAAGAGATTAAGATAACCCTATACAAGAAGAAGGGATCTGACTATCGGACCACTACAAATAACTCTATTTATAAAGGTAGTACGCAATCTGAACCAACTGCGAATTGACGGCGAGCAAGCTGTACCAGCAAGCCCGGAAAGAGGTTTTTCTATGGGGTTTAAGGTGAGGGCTATGGAGTAACGGTATGGCGGAACTATGGAGTTTTTAGTGGTATTTAAGATATCGTTAAATAGGGCACGGTATAGGGTGTAAGCTATAGAGAATAGGGTACAGGGTCTGAGGTATAGGGTATAGGGTATACGGTACAGAGAATCAATAATAAGATTATTATTCTCTATAGCGAATAAATATCTGCTCAATAATCCACAATCTGACAATTGCGCTCTAGCTCTCAGCAAGCTGGACCTGCTAGCTAAATACAGGGTATAAATTTGCAATACGGGATATTTAAGGTTTAGAATACATGGTTTTAGGTTTCGGATTTCTGAATCGCGAGCCTGTAGCTGCGAAAGGATTTTCAGCAATTCTGAAACTGCTAAGCAGGTTTCCGCGCCAGGATTTTTCCAGGATTTTCCACAAGGAAAATATCGATTCAGAGACTCCTAATTCAGGAAAAGATTTCAATGGGCTTTTCCAAGTAATTGCCAGTCTAAGGATAACAAAAAATCGATCTCTAATTTGCCACTGAGATCACGGGAAAATTCATGAATTTTCCACAGGGAAAACCAGCAAATAATATTTGCTATTGAAGGAGACAGGTTTCTAGGAATTTTAGAAAGGATTCGCGGGTCTGAAAACCCGCGACCGGGACGATCTCGAATCTGGAACTGAGATCAGGAAGGATTTTAGAACAGGAAGAATTGCAAGAAATAGAGAAAGGACGTCGCAGTCTGAATGACTTCGACAAGGAAGTTCTCAAGCTGTACCTGAGAGCTGGAAGGATTTTAGAACGAGAAAAAATCAAGAGAAAGAAAGAGAAAGGATGTCGCAGTCTAGGACTTTGACAAGGAAGTTCTAAAGCTGTACCTGAGAGCTGGAAGGATTTTAGAGTAGGAAAAATTAGGAAAAAGAAAGAGAAAGGACGTCGCAGTCTACCAACTTTGACTGGGAAGTTCTCAAGCTGCACCTGAGAGCTGGAAGGAACTGAAGGCCACCTTACTACAGAGAAGGAAAAATATATGGACTACCAGTCCTGACATACAATTACCTGAATTGACATGGATACTGATATGGAGAATGACGAACCGATTCTCAATTCCCCTATTAAACTTAAACGTCATGAAGCGACAGAGTCAAGACTTATAAATTAAGTACTCAAAAATATCCCGCTACAAGAGCCTAGTTGAATTTCCCACTCAACTATTTGTAGCACAAACTTAAGATCCCTTACAGGTCTCAAAACCAAGGATAACTCATTCACCCCCAGTGAAACGAATTTAGGAAAAATAACCGACAAGAGAGAAAATCCCCAAGGAAGTTCTATCTTCGAGTTGTCCGGAACTTGTCCTACAATATTCTATATTAACACACAAAAATAGAATAATTCCCCGAGAAATAAACTAGTACCGGGAATGTCGTAAGGAGAGGAGATTCGCGACCCGTTCGCACGCTCAACCACCGAACAACTAACTCTCTCCCAGGTCTCCTCGAAGCAGTACAGGGTCGCTGAAAATTAGAAAGCCGGGGGAAAAGAGATTGCCGACCAATAGGAGTCTCAGGAGATGATCACGCCACTGGTCATGTGACAGGGTCTGATTCAGCTGCTCTTGATGTTAAGGGTGCAACTAATGATGACAATGCTACTAATTACTATAATAAATTAGGCCAGTAAACAATCCTTCTCACCAGAAATTTCATGAAGAACAATACCGACTCAACTCGGTAGTCGCCTATCGCTTTGATGATACGGCTGCTGCTGCAATACTAGATATTTGAACGCTCAAACCAGTAAACAAAGTCTGGAAATTTCTGGTTCAGATGAATCCGCTGCTGATAATTCATAGGGGTTGACGGCGATGCTGATGATTTCAACACTCGACTCTAAGCTTAGCAAAATACATCTGACTGTCTACCCTATTTCTCTACTGAAATAGAATAAATTCACTAAATTCTATACTAGATGACGGTTCTCCATTCGTCACAAAATTCACTTTGTGACAATATTGAAAATTTTAGTAGAAAAATAAACGATAGTAAGCATAAAACATGTGTACATGTTGGAAACATTAATAGAGGAAAATATAAGTAAGAAGTTGTTAATTTAACTGGAAATTACATTAAGTAATGCGTTGTTAAATATAATAAAAAAGAAAAAACCTTGAATCCTTATAGAAAAGCACAATATTTATACAGAATGTTTCAGAAATAGTGTCGAACATTTTAGGGTATTGTTCCTGGATGATAGAAGACTACAAATGTTGTATTTGAAGTGACAAAACTCAGCGGTTATCCTTATAGCTGTTTTTTGGTTTTTTTTTCAATTAGGAATTTTTATCTCAAGAACGAAAAGTTGTATTGATCTGAAATTTGGCATGAATATTTATGCTATAAAGACTCAACTTTAAAAAAATGAAATAAAAAATGTTCGATGTAAATATTCAAAATGACGGCTATTTTAAATTTTTGAAAACAGTTCACTTTACTAAAAATTTACAGGACACAGAAAAGTTAGCAAATTCTATCAAGATTCCAAGGATGCCTAATTCATTAAGATTGGTCGGAGAATAACGGAGAAATTGATCATTTTCGTATAGCATGCATGACCACTTTTCACAATTTAAACATCAATATTACATTTTTGATTCCAATTGTATTTAAGATGAAGCTTTGAAACTCGGGATGGCTCCATATGGCCATCCAGCTGATTTTACAATGTTTTTCAGATGATCTTGTTTGTTCATGATCATGCATGCTGTACGAAAGTAATTAATTTCTGTGTTATTCTCTGACCAACCTTAATAAATAAGGTATGCTTGAAATCTTGATAAAATTTGCTAACTTTTTTGTCTCTTGTAAATTTTCTGTAAAGTGAACAGGTTTCGTGAAATTTGCGATCAAAAATTTAGAATGGCCGCCATTTTGAAAATTTACATCAAAATTTTTTTTAAGTTGAGTCTTTATAGAATGAATATTCATGCAAAAGTTTAGATCAATACAGCATTTCGTTCTTGAAATAAAAATTCCTGAGTGAAAAAACAAAATGGCAGCTATAAAGATAACCGCTGAGTCTCGGACATTTCAAATACGACATTTGTAGTCTCCTATCATCCAGGAACAATACCCTAAAATGTTCCACACTACTTCTGAAACATTCTGTATAAATATGAGAAATTATTGATGAAATGTTATTATTTTTTTCAAATTGTACTAGACATAAAAGAATATGGCTGATTTCAAATTATAACAATCTTCTAAATAAACATAACTTTCCATTTATTTTTTGGTTCTTAAAAAAGGTTTATCCAACTAATACTGTATGTAAGTAAAGAAGAGGCTTCCACATCAGCACTAATGCAATAATTGTGTAATCGCCCAATTAGTCCAGGCGCTGGCTTACATTGAGCATACATGAGAGAGGCAGAGAATTTGACTTCGGATTATTGTTAGGGGGTCTTTAGTGTATATTAAACTCGATGTCGTCACGTCCCAGGGTGGTCGACAGCTTGGGGGGGAGGGGGGTAAGTTGTAAAAAACGCGCGCTTATAAAATCGCCTGTCCTGCAGTTACTATTCATAGTACAGCTTTTAATTTTTTCTCAATATTATGTACACATAACTGGCTTTCAATCTGGTCCTCTACACTTTTGCGATAAACTGCATAGTTTTTCCGTAAAAAAATAAAATATCTCGAAAAATGTATTTTTTTATTATGGACTTTTTGTTATTTCTCGAATATTGAAGTCATTAGCCGACTTAGAGGAAAAGGCTCCCAATAAACGTTGTAGGCCGTTTCTTCCTGAATCCAATGATATATATAGTTTGGGGGTTACGATCATAGATGCGGCGGTGGGAGGGGGATAAGTAGCACTGTTACGCTGCGGCGCGGTCCTCCCCCATGATTAATGCGCGTAATGGCCTGTCTATCGCATCGCTCCTACTAGTCTGTGCATTCAAATTATGTATTTCAGGAACGCTATCTTATGTATTTTCGGTCGCTGAACACGATTTTTCAACTCTCAAGTCTCAATAATTGATCATTTTCATCATAATATAATAATTATGGTCAAAATTACAAACTTCATCTCATTCTGCAAGGAAACTAAGAAATGACTGTTTGAAATAAACGAAACTTGGGTTTCAAGAAATATATTGGGATAGAATAATGATAATATTTATATGTGTTCATGTTCTATTGTTTGTATCTCAAATTAATTTATTGTGATGCACTGCAGGCTGAATTATACTATTAAAATTGCACACTGGCCACGCTTACTTGATATAGTGGTCAGTTAATTTCCAAGAAATATTCGTGGAATTTCTTAGTTCTTCATGGTGGAAATGGAATTCATCATTCATTCATGATTAAAACATGATCATAATCAATCAAAAGTTAGTGAAAGATTATTATAATAATACTGTTAGAAATAATATGAATGAATATTTAAATTTTCATTTCATTTTGATTTGACACATATCTATTATTATATTGGATATAATTTCTCAAAAGTTCACGACAAACTGAAGATTCACGAAAGATTAACATTTTCATACTAAACATAATCATAATTAAAATGTTAATCTTTCGTGAATCTTCAGTTTGTCGTGAACTTTTGAGAAATTATATCCAATATAATAATAGATATGTGTCAAATCAAAATGAAATGAAAATTTAAATATTCATTCATATTATTTCTAACAGTATTATTATAATGATCTTTCACTAACTTTTGATTGATTCACCATTATGGTATTCCCGTTCAGACTGTTTTGAAATGGTAACAAGTTATTCAGTATCAAAATTTGGGATTCGAATAGTTTGCCATGCCTGTTATTCTTTCCCAAAAATATTTATATGATTTGTAATTTCATCCACAAATGAATGAATGAATGTATGTATTCCTGCACGTAGCTAACGTATGGATTATTCCTTTATAGATTCTTGCATGTCACATTAATAAATCTCTGCCACAGATTTAGAAATCAAGTCTCGATGGTTTGGAGAGCATATTATTGGAGTGATTCTTTTACTCTGCTGCTTCTAATATGTTCACTACCTTTGTTTTATTTAGACCATAGACATGAAAAGCTATGTCCACCTGTATCACTCCATCTTTATTGAGAATTTTCATAACTCTTCTCATCACAAAGTTTCCATAATCTTGCAGCGTATTGAAGTTTTGAAAAGTGAAGTAGGAGTTGAATTCAGGAGGGCCATGTCATCATTATGGGAATTTGTCAACGATATTTAGGGATTTAGTCAAATCCACAACTAGTTTCACTTACAATTTCATGGGCCAAGTGAGATTAAGAGTTTTTTTTTCAAATATCCATCAGATGTTGACAGAGATTGCGGTTATTATAGAAATGCATGCTGTACTAAAACTTCAATGCTGAATTAACTTTAATAGTCTAGTAAAAATACAGAGATCAGATCTTTTTGTTCTAGAATCAACTAAGACTAGGATTTTTGTTTGATTGCATCGTGGAGAATGAAAGACGAACTCTGTTTCTTTTTATAGGTGAGAATACACTTTTACAATTTGCCACAACTATGTTCAGATAAAAATCGTTGGAGACTGAATAACTATATTTCTTTCTATACGTTCAAAAGAGAATCACACACTTCTTCACTTGCTTCCAGACCATTGATAACATTATGCAGATTCTGTTGTCCATCAGAGTCTTGAAGAAAAATGTCATGTTCTCTTGAGAAGATTTTGCTTCTGGAGATCATTCTCATCTCTCATTATTCTTGTTTTACTTCATTAGATGACTTTCTTCACAGTCTCCAGTGATATCCATAATAATGCCAACATACTTGAACGGAATATCTTTGATGGAAGATTTATTTATGTAGTAGCAGCCATTTTAGGAAAGCCTTTGAAGAACTAGCTATTCCAATCACTCAGTTTTGGATGATCGAATGAGGGTTTGCTCTAAAGCATGATCGGTTGTCACATTTATTAAATTTTCAAGGTTTCATTTGACAGAGTCAATGTATTGACTGTATAGAGTTAATGTTTCCTTATTGGAAATTATTTTTCACTTCTTTGGGTATTTTTTTATATTCTCTAGATATGACACAGACTTTATAACATAGTTTGTGTGACTGAATGAAAAAATTATGGGATCTTTTCTCGAACAGTTTCTATGTGCAATACCAGAGTCCTTCCTTATGAGCATGAATACAATTTAAGATAATTTAAACTATGTTACAATAATCAGTCATAAATTTTAAAGTAGTTATTGATTTTGCATTGTGATTCTAAAAAACTCCACAAATAGCTCCTGACTTCTTTCAAATATACTTTGACAATCTCTCATATTTGAACCGTTCATGAGTCATTGTAGTTGTTTCATTGAATTGATTGCTTGCTCTCACACCTTAATTATCTCCCCTCAATAGATTTCCAACAGTATTCTCTCCAAATATTTCAAATTCAACAAAGATATCTCCCATTCCACTTTCGTTCAAGTACCACCCCAAGACAATCAGTCAAACTCAGCCAGATGAAAAGTATATATTCATAGATATAAGTTACAGAAATCAGTTGATGAAGCTGCGTTTACACCAAAGTTATTAACAAAATGTTAACTTAATCTTTATAGATTCTATTAGATTGAACGGAACTTGGCAAACACATATATGTCCATCATGTGTATGATAAGTTATGTTCAATCTCATAGAATCTATAAAGATTAAGTTATATTAACATCTCGTTAATAACTTTGGTGTAAACGCAGCATTAGAGTTGTATTTCCTTTGTAATAAAATATTTAGTCATATCAAATGGGAGTAATTGGCATTATTTGTGCTTCAACTGTAAATTTATATTACGAAAACATTTTACTCCTGTTACACGGTGCTCTATATGGGGTAGCCTATATTATTTGTTTAACTTACTCCATTACTTGACTTTCGCAATTCAAAAGTGATCATTGAACTAAATCGAATAATTATTCTCTCTTAATGGAATATCAGTTTTTCATCAACTGAGAAACACATATAGGATTCCTAACAAGATGGTTTATCATTACAATGTAATCATAAATAATGATGAGATGAAGTTTGTAATTTTGACCATAATTAGTATATTGTGATGAAAATGATCAATTATTGAGACTTGAGAGTTGAAAAATCGTGTTCAGCGACTGAAAATACATAAGATAGCGTTCCTGAAATACATAATTTGAATGCACAGACTAGTAGGAGCGATGCGATAGACAGGCCATTACGCGCATTAATCATGGGGGAGGACTGCGCCGCAGCGTAACAGTGCTACTTATCCCCCTCCCACCGCCGCATCTATGATCGTAACCCCCAAACTATATATATCATTGGATTCAGGAAGAAACGGCCTACAACGTTTATTGGGAGCCTTTTCCTCTAAGTCGGCTAATGACTTCAATATTCGAGAAATAACAAAAAGTCCATAATAAAAAAATACATTTTTCGAGATATTTTATTTTTTTACGGAAAAACTATGCAGTTTATCGCAAAAGTGTAGAGGACCAGATTGAAAGCCAGTTATGTGTACATAATATTGAGAAAAAATTAAAAGCTGTACTATGAATAGTAACTGCAGGACAGGCGATTTTATAAGCGCGCGTTTTTTACAACTTACCCCCCTCCCCCCCAAGCTGTCGACCACCCTGGGACGTGACGACATCGAGTTTCATATACACTAAAGACCCCCTAACAATAATCCGAAGTCAAATTCTCTGCCTCTCTCATGTATGCTCAATGTAAGCCAGCGCCTGGACTAAATGCAGTAGAAAGACAATCATCTACCTAGAATAGACTCTACCTAATTCAAGAAATCTAGCATATCTAATTTTGCAGTTAATTATCCAACAGGCTGGTCTAGCAGCTGAAGTCATATTATAAACTGAGAAAAGTCTATTCTTATTGAACTATTGCATTTGGACTAACTATGAAAAGTTTTCTATAATTGAAGATATGTGATCAAATCAAGTATTACAGCTAAGCAATAGCTGAAAGAGAACTCCATTTCTATTTTACTATAATAAGCCAACTATCAATAAGAGGAAGGATCAATTGTGTAATTCTACAAAGGAATTTAGAAAGTATTTTCAGTACACTAAACATCTACTATAACCAACTAATCTATAATCGAAACAATATTACTTTAGGATAAACTGAAAACATTGCAACATACCTATTACATGACTGTTAACATCCAACATAAACATAAAGTGAAATTTATGATAATTTACGGTATTTGATTCACACAGAATGTGTAGAGTGTAAAGTGGATTAGTTATAATTGTGACTACTTTTGTTGTGAGAAATAAACGAGCTATATTGTAAGTGTTTGCATACATTATGACTTCCGTGATTAATGTGTGTAACATACGAATTGAAGCTCCAATTAAACATTTTCAGACTCAGTGCAGTGAGTAATTGAAAACACCACGTAGTTGATAGATCAGTTATTTAAATTACATTGATGAGTATTATATTACTTGAATTGTAGATGTAGACCAATGACGAACACTGGAAATAATATTTAGTTCGAAACAATATACAAAAAGTGAGAGATTATTATAATCACCAAATTCGTTTTTAATTCTATTTATTTGTAATCTCTAAAAAAGGTTTTAGGCATAAATCGATTGAAATATAAATGGGTTTTCTTCGATATGAATTTTCAAAGTATAAGATAAAATTGATATAAGATAACATTTTGTTTGAATGTTGAAAATAATATGATTTATATTTCCAACTATGAATATTTATTTGCAACTGTGTGTATCAAGAATTGAGTCATTGTTGAATATTGTCATGATTTACTTTCTTTATATCTTCCAAACATTAACTTATCGCAATTTTAAGAATCAAAATCACAGCTACAAAATAATAACTCTATACTTCAATGTTTTGAGTTATCTTAAAAAACTTTTTTTGTTACATTTAATTGCTAATTTATCAAATATTTAGAAGTTTTTAATACACACAATAGAACAAACACAGATGACATTATACATTCCCAGCAGGAAATTTTATTTGACTATTATTTCGTAATAGTAAGAGATTATTTTGAAAGTTGAATTATTGTACTAAATCACAAGTATGGTATCATAGGAATTGCTTTGAGATATATGAGAGGCAAGTTGAGGAAGTATTCTAAATAAGAATAAGAGTGAAAAGCAGTGAGAGCTACGAAGAAGAAGAAAGTTTACCTTGATTACCTTTACTAACTGGCCGGTTTGGTCATAATCTTCCTCGACAAAATACAAATCCATATCCTCCACATCGTGCTCCAAGATGTACTTTATCTTGGATAGGTAAAGATCAGGATCATCTTGTTCAAAATACTGAAAAAGAGCAAGATTACTATCAGTTGAAAGGTTATCAAAAAACTTACGCACTGAAATTAATTGATCAATTAATAGATGACTGAACTAAATCATATCAGGTACAGTGAAGTCAAAATTTGGGTGTGAAATTGAATTTGTATCAAAGTGAAATTCTAATATTTTCATGTTATTCTCTCTTTGTAGTGTTCAGTTTGAACTGTAACACTGATGTTTACAAATTAAAAAATATTTTTACGATAGATGATCGATAAGTAATGCAACCCAAATATCGTAAGTGTTATCATTTGGTTTGCGAGATTTCTTGATCATTTTGTAGATTTGGAATAGAAGCAATAGTTAGAAGTACATCTAGTAGATTGTAGTTAGAATTTTGACACTATTATAGTTCACTGCACTTCAATTGAAAGAGAGACATTTTGACAAACATTATGGAAATATTGAAGGGAAATTATAATATTTTCTTATGTTATTGTAACTTCATAGACTGAAGTTTACAAATTCAAATTGTAAGCCTCAAAATATAATGGAGATCATGAGCATAGCTTCACAAGAGTGTCGAATGCAATGATTGACAAGAGTGGTGTTACCTTATAGTGCACCCTTAGGCCGATGAGCTGAGCGAGGAATGAGCGAGTGAAGCGAGCCCGCACCAGCTGCCGGTACCCTCCACCGAGCGCCGACTCGTAGAGGCACTTTCCCACCAGGCGGCCGGCAAACTCGTAGTGCTTCAGCTTCAGATGCGCCGGCCGTTTTGCGTTCGGATGCACTAGCGCCTTTACATAAAAGAACAATCATATCAAAATCAATTATTTCAATTTTGAAAGATACGAAGAATCTATGACCTTTTACTTTTGTTACAACTATAATACTTATAGCCAAGCAGGTGTTAGTATAGTTTTGCAGGTGTTTTGCACAGGCGACGGACAAGTCGGCAAGGCAGGATCTCTCCGATTGGCTGATTATCAGCTGATTCCCAAACGCCGACCTAATCAGCCAATCAGTTGATAATCAGTCAATCGGAGAGCTTCCTGCCCTGCTGACTCATCCGTCGACTGTGCAAAAACGCCTGAAAAAATGCTTCATGTGGCTTGGCCCTTATACCATAGAGAAAAGATAGCGTAAGATTGTTCGAAATAAATGCAAAAAAACAAAATATGGTACTTTCAAACCATCCCCACCACTCTCAGCACAGGGGGTGGAAGTGAGGACCTTTTATATGTTTTTATCAGTATCTCTGAAAACATAATTATATTATATCTCTCTTGTATCAGTTGTCTCTGCATATAAAATTGATAAGAAAAAATTCAAAAGAGTTAACTATCCTAACCAAGCATTATTCAAACAAATTTTCACTTTTGAGTTTAGCAAAATAGTTCTTTGGTTCTATAGTCCGTGCTTAGTTTTCAGCACGGGGCTTTATGACCAATAGAACAATTGTGACCAAATTTTCAATAGAACAATTGGAGGACTCTCTGGATTCTGTGAAATCTAGTAGCGCTGTACTCCATAAGAGCAATGCTACAAACTAAGATTTGCACAGACTATAGATATTAATTACATATTCGAGACTTGAATGATATTTTCCAGAGTGACATAATGAATAGGACTCCCACTTGCAGGAAATGTAAGCCGATGAGAAAGATATGTTTACGTACTTGTTGAGTATCGGAGAATCCCTTGAATAGGTGATTTTTGGGATCGAAGAGAGCGGCGCAGACCAGCTGAAACCACTCCCTGCGCAGCCCTCCCCAGTCAACGCCCTGCTCGCCCTGGAACGTTATCTCGAAGTTGCGGCACCAATCGCTCACTGAGAATCCTTTCGTTGCTTTCAATGACTGCAATCCAACAAATAGTACCATTGTTATGGACTCAAAAAATTGAAAATATCCTTTATTGATAGAATTCAATTCTATCTGCTCATGAAGTATAATTTTTCAACCGTCCAATCATGGTGAGAAAACTGTTGCTTCTTCCAAATTATTTATGCATTCATAAATACTGATCCAAATTGGTCAATAATTTAATTGAGAAAAGAGTTATATCAAAAAACTAATATAACTCACAAAAATCAAATTCTAAAACATATTTTATAGGTACCCGATAATTTTACTAATTCAAAGAACCATCAAGTCAACTAGTATCGTATCGCATATATATATTTGATCATATAATTATAATGTAGGCCTACAATTCAAAGAACCATCAAGTCAACTAGTGTCGTATCGCATATATATTTGATCATATATACAGGGTGATTCATAATTATGGTAAAATATTTTAATACGTGATAGTAGAGGTAAAAATAAGAAAAAAAAAATCATATAAACATATATCCATAAACGCTTCATTAGCGAGCTATACAGGTGAAAAGATTTCGCCCGGAATTCAGTTCCTCTGGTGAAATATACCGATGCTGAATTGTTTGGGGACTAGTTTTTGAAAAACTTATGCTGGATTCATATGGAAAAATATCTGAAAAATTGAATAAAACTAGTCTGGAAGCTGTAGTGTGAGTAGTTTTTGAGAAAAAAGTTGAAATATGCAAAAAATTTAAGTAGAAAAACACAGACTTCTACGTTTGATGCCCAATAACTTCCATTAATGACCAGTAAGTTAAACAAATATTTTTTCGCAATAAAAATTGTAGAGAATTTAATTCTGAAAAGAATTATGTAAGCTGTGTAAACTAAATTCAAATAAAAGTTGAATAAAATGTATTCTTATGTAGTACATTACACCATAAAAATTTGCTGTTTTATGAGGAGAGAACTAATAACTCATAGGTTGTAGCTGATTGCAAATAAAACATGGATTTTAATAACTGCTGTTTTAAAACAGCTGATTTATTATGTTTTAAATAAGAAAATATTCAAATGAAATTATCAGCTGAAAATTATTTTCAGAAATATTTTAGCTCACTGTTGAACAAAAAAAAAAACAAACTGTAAGTTAGGCCTACTGTAACCGCGCTGTGTTTTTTGTTTAATCTATTAACCAGTTATTTGTAACCATTCCACTTTGCTTTCGTGTTGAGTGTTAACTTTTTAAAAAATGGCAGGTAATCTTAGACATTTATTCATACTCCGAATTACCTGACATGCATTTAATGTATGGAGTGGGACACTACTGTAATAGTACTGAAGCAAGACGTTTGTATCAAGAGAACTTTCCTAACCGAATATGTCCAAGTTCAAGGTTTTTTGCCACTATTCATCAACGTCTGTCTGGAACAGATTCTTTGATATCCAAAGAGCACATTTATGCAGGCAGACCCCGATCTACTATGACTATTGAGTTAGAAGAACAAGTTCTTAATGTCAATCAATCTATTATTTGGAGGATACTAAAATAGCAAAAATTACATCCATACCACCTCCAAAAAGTTCATACTCTATTGCCACGAGACTGTATTCCCCGTGCTAGTATTTGCCAATGGTTTTTAGTAAAAATGTTTACCCAAACTTTTTAACAACCGTTTTATTTACCGACGAGGCACACTTTACAAGAACTGCTACCGTTAACGTCCACAACCAACATATTTGGGCAGCTGAGAATCCTCATGCCATCAATCCTAATCTTCCACAACATCAGTTTTCAGTAAACATTTGGGCAGGAATCATAGGAGATCATCTACTTCTGTTTGAGCTTCCTCCCAGGCTTAATGGCATAATCTAACTAGTCTTTTGGTATAAGTTTAATGTCATTTAGATATGCTACTTTCATATAAGAAAAACTTTTCATAAAAAACAGAATATTTTATTTGCAATCAGCTACAACCTATGAGTTATTAGTTCTCTCCTCATAAAACAGCAAATTTTTATGGTGTAATGTACTACATAAGAATACATTTTATTCAACTTTTATTTGAATTTAGTTTACACAGCTTACATAATTCTTTTCAGAATTAAATTCTCTACAATTTTTATTGCGAAAAAATATTTGTTTAACTTACTGGTCATTAATGAAAGTTATTGGGCATCAAACGTAGAAGTCTGTGTTTTTCTACTTAAATTTTTTGCATATTTCAACTTTTTTCTCAAAAACTACTCACACTACAGCTTCCAGACTAGTTTTATTCAATTTTTCAGATATTTTTCCATATGAATCCAGCATAAGTTTTTCAAAAACTAGTCCCCAAACAATTCAGCATCGGTATATTTCACCAGAGGAACTGAATTCCGGGCGAAATCTTTCACCTGTATAGCTCGCTAATGAAGCGTTTATGGATATATGTTTATATGATTTTTTTTTTCTTATTTTTACCTCTACTATCACGTATTAAAATATTTTACCATAATTATGAATCACCCTGTATAATGTAGGCCACAATTCAAAGAACCATCAAGTCAACTAGTATCGTATCTCATGGATATATTTGATCATATACGTATATAATGTAGGCCACACTTGGAAGTAGGAGGGGACTCACTAACCAATCATTTTCAACAATTGTTACGGTACTACACGCTGTTTCAGAGAAACGCGAAATTTTGAAAGTTGAATAATTCCAAGAAAAACAAATCTTTAAATAAAGTTTTTCATATCATTCAATTGTAAAAATAATGCCATTTTAGAATAAATAATACCGTAACGTTATTGAGTATGACATCTTGCAGGTGTGTTCCTTTTCTATGCAAACATTCCTGTAGTCTATTCATCACATTGTCCATGATTTGACGTAAAATTACAACTGGAATTTGAGATTGCTTCTCGAATCTTTGGTTTCAATTCTTCCGTTGTTGCAGAATTGAAGAGGCTACAGGTATGTTTGCGTAGAAAAGGAACATTCCTGCAAGATGTCATATTCAAAAAATAAATGTTACGGTATTATTTATTCTAAAATGGCATTATTTTTACAATCGAATGATATGAAAAACTTTATTTAAAGATTTGTTTCTCTTGGAATTATTCAACTTTCAAAATTTCCCGTTTCTCTGAAACACTCTGTATAATATTCAACAGTAGAAAAACGGTGACCCACGAAGAGGTTTACACGTTTAATTTTATACCACGTGCCCATCATGCACCGAACTTTTTTAAATTTCACACAGTTTACAAAGTAGGTTCTAAAATGTAGAAAATTTTCCCAGAATATTTCTCCCAAACCTTCGTGGAACAAAATGGCGGCAGTAGTTTTTCCAGGAAACGAATTGGTAAAATTTTCAATATGCCGCTATTTTGTTCCTACAAAAATTAGGGAGCTTAAATTTTCCCCAGAATATTTTTAGAACCTTCTTTGTGAACTGTGTAAAATTTGAAAACATTCGGTGCATTAATGGGCACGTAATAGAAAATTAAACGTGTAAACCTCTTCGTGGGACACCGTGTATATCATCAAACTTTAATTATCAAATCAAATCAAATAATTTTTTATTTTGACAGTATAGCATAATACATACAATAAATAAAATGAGACACGTTTGAATCAACAATAATGAATGAATACTGCAATTTGTTTAAGATAATCTCGAAAATAATAGGCCTAATAGAAAATCAAAATAAAAAATACTACTTGCTGAATTAAAACAAATTCGCTCGCAAGTAGGAGTATCAATAACAAAAAAAAAAAATTTCTTGAAGCTACATTCACACACAGATTCACACACCATTCACGCACTAATATAATAATTCATGTGTGAACAATCCAACTTCAACCATGATGAAGTCCATGAAGTTAACCAATGACAGTGAACAACCCCTTAATATTTTCAGGTGGAGAAGAAATAAGCCATTTGATAATTTGTTTCTTAAATGAACGAATGTTATTGATTTGTTTTATGTCATCAGGTACATTATTAAAAAAAATTTGGACTCAGAAAGACAAAAGATTTTTGAAAGAAGGTTTTATAAGCTTTAGGTGGTCTTAAAAAATTGTTTGTTACACTTATTCTTGTTGCATATAAATGATAACCCTCATTTGCCTACTACGATCCCCGGATTGCATAAAGAATGAAGATAATACTTTAAAAACATAGATGTAGCGCAAAGGTAAACAATTGTACATTTGGAAAATTGGGAATGAGTGCTCGGTTCTCCTTACACCCTTCATAACACGAACTATTGATTTTTGCATAGTGACTAACGGCTTTATATGTGTTTTATAAGTGGAGCCCCAACAGGTTATTCCGTAGTTCAACTTAGAATCTACAAGAGCAAAATACAATTGTCTTAAAACCGGTTGAGGTAAAATTTTTCTAAGAAAGTAGAATTTTCTTAAAAGTATCAAAAGATATGTTTTTAAATTACGCATATGGTGGGTCCATGTGAGCCTCTCATCTAACAATACACCAAGATATCTTACACTGTCAGATTGCTGTACTATTTGGCAATCACAATTTAACTGATCACATGCGTAATTATGAAATTTAAGCGTTGAAGGAAATTGCCAAGATGTGGTTAATGTAAAAAGCAAATATTTGGTTTTGGATACATTCAGAGAAAGACCATTACAGTTGAACCAGACAAGTAACTTATGCAAATCCTCCTGCATCTTGAAAAATATATTTTCACTGTCTGCACCGCAATATGAAAAGGCAGTATCATCCGCGAATGAGACCGGCAATCCATTAAAGTCTCCTGAAAAGAGATCATTTATAAATATGAGGAATAACACAAGGCCCAAAACTGAACCCTGTGGCACCCCATAATCAACACTCAAAACCTCACTTCTCGTATTTCCAACAGAAACATATTGGTGTCGATTACTCAGATGGGAGACAAACCAACTATGCGCAACACCTCTAATGCCCGCTCTTAACAGCTTATCAAGTAGTAGAGAATGATTTACAGTGTCAAAAGCTTTTTTTATATCAAGAAATAGACCTGATACACAAGACGGCAATTTGGAATTGAGATTGTTATGTATTGAAGCCAAGAAACTCTCAAGAGCCATTTCAGTGTTGAACCCTCCCTGAAACCAAACTGACGGCAATAAAAGAAATTGTTTGAATTTAGAAAGTTAAGGGGTCTTATTTTAATAATTTTTTCCAAAAGTT
Source organism: Nilaparvata lugens (assembly GCF_014356525.2). Lineage (NCBI taxonomy): Eukaryota > Metazoa > Arthropoda > Insecta > Hemiptera > Delphacidae > Nilaparvata > Nilaparvata lugens. The sequence goes on along the minus strand of NC_052508.1, from coordinate 33,468,519 downwards.
TTGAAAACACTGAAACCAGAGACATGGGCCTGTAATTAGTAATATTAGAATGTGAGCCACTTTTATAAATAGGAATAACCTTAGCTAATTTTAACCTGCTTGGAAACTTACCACAAGAGAGGCTGCAGTTGAATATATCAGTAAGAATTGGAACAATAGCAACTGCCACATTTTTAAGAGGTTTGGAAGATATTTTATCATCACCAGGAGCCTTACCCTGTTTCAATTTAGAAATATGTAGGAAAAGTTCATTATAAGTTACCGGCTCAAAGAAAATAGATCTAGGACATTGATCCACTCTGAAAAAATTAACATACTCATCCCAAGCCCTGCGGTCATTCTTTATGGAGGTTGCAACCTCTTTAGGTACATTTACAAAAAAATTATTAAATAATTCAGCCACGGTACTCTTATCTGTGATAACAGTATTATCGTGCTCAATCTTTAAATCAAGTTTACTTTTCTTATTGGGATTGCCACACAGCTTATTAAGAGTAAACCATTTTTGTTTTGGAGGTAGATCGTTAATTGAAGAATAACATTTATTTTTTTCTATTTGTATCCAAGTTTTAATTTTTTTAGAATAAACCTTCCAATTAGATTGTAATCTGCAATTTCCTGGATTTCTCCTTGCCAACTTTGCCAATTTGTCTCGGAAGAGAATTGCTGCACACAACCCCTCTGAAATCTAAGGTTTTAATCTTCGAATGCCTCTTTTATTTGTTTCTATATTAATAACTGAAGTTGAATTATATTAATAACTGAAGTTGAATTATCAACTGGTCAACTGGTCTTAAATTCTCCAAGGTAGATGTAAAACTTGAAAAGAAACGTTCAATATTAAAACCATGCCAGCGATATAGGCACACAAGATTGAATTTGTAGTTGGAAATACTACATTCAAGATTAACAATGTCAGCTCCCTCTAATAAACTATCCAAAACTCTGCATGAAAAATCAGGTAACTCAGTAGAATAATAAACAATTAAACCAGTGGCACGGATAAAAACAGAAATATTTGAAAATTGGTTGTATCCATCAATACAATACAATAATGCCTCTTCGCTTGAAATCAACCAAACTTAAGACAACACTATTATTGCAGGTTTAATTTTCCAGCAGTTAATATAAGTTAAAAAACAATCAAAATTACTACTAACTCCCCGAATATTCTGGTGAAGGATAGTTAGGTTTGAACACTCTGAAATATGAGAGGTATTCACTTCATCAACATCTCTTAGTAATGTGCATGTGTCACTGGCCTCCTCCATAGACAGACAAAATTACAAAATCACACAATACACACACATGAAGTGATAATTCATTGTATTCGATAACAAAAATCATACCATTCACACACACACTCACACAAACTAATAAAAGATTTAACGACATTTTAGAATAACAGAACGATGTTATTTTCCAGTATCCGTTAAATTATTATAATTTTATTAAAAGTTGGAATTACTTGAAGGAACAAAAGATAAGAATAAATGGTGAAACTGAATAAACCAGAAATAAAAAAAAACTGCTTTCCTTAGGCATTAAAAGATTGGGTTCATTCAAATTAAAATCATTGCAAATTGTGCTTATGAAATTACCAGCAATAATTTGAAAAAGAAAATGGAAAATTTAGATAAAAACAAACAATAATTCACTAAAACACTATTACAGAATGAAATTGTGTTATTTCAATTTTCAATGAAAGTTCAAGGATAAATGAATATCTGGAAGAATATTCAATTAACTCAAAAAAAGCATCATAGAAATATAACTTGCTTTCTCAAGTCAACAATTTTATAAAAAACTACCTGAAGATTTCATTGAATTTTTCATTATTTGAATTTAACATACTACTGAGCACAATAATCAAAATTATTGAATAAATAGAAAGTTTTATTTGAAAAATAGAATTTAGATGGATATCATCACAATTCTCCGAAATTAATAAAGTTTATAATAATTACAATATCATCATATTATTAGAATAAATCAATCGAATTCATAAATTTAATTATCTTTCTTTGAATTAAGCTGTTAGAATAATACATTATGGAATAAGATGTGAGGATTATAATATTGATAATAGTAGTAGTATTCAGTTTCAGAAAAAAACAACATTTTTTGACATAGATTATGTAATTTAAAGTAAAATAGTTTAGTCTGAGTGAAAGACAAAATCAGTGTTAGGCGAAATCCAGTTCATAAAGTAAGAGAGCAAAAAAAACTCTACTCATTGAGCAATGTTTTTCTTAAATTCGGGATCATATTTCTTCTTCAAATTGACCAAGTCTTCCCTACTATTTATTGGATAAACTCATCGTCGTCACTCCTTAGCACTAGAATTTTACAGTTGTGGACCCAGACGTACTTAATTCCATGAGATTTTTTCATTAGCCTAGCGTCCTTGAACAACTGCTTATTCTCTTTTGAAAGTGACGGATTAATGAAAATTGAGCTTTGAGATTGAAGTCCTACATCACTAGCCTTCAGACCCCTATTTTTCTTAGCAAGTTCTAGCAATGCCAGTGTGTCCGTGCGCTTTACAAATTTTATTATTGCACTTCTACCGTCACTATCAGTTCTAGATGGAAGAGGGTGCATGATATCAACCATATCTGACGTGAAATTGAATTTTAGAAAGGTGAACAACTTGTTCAGAACTGTGGATAAATTGTCCCCTGATTTATTAAGCGGCAAACCACTTATTTCAACACTCTTTTTCCTACTGTATTGTTTAGAATCATTCATTTCAGATTTCAGTTTCTGATTTTCACTTTTTAAATAATCTATTTCAGCATTCAAAGCGGAAAAAAGTTCAGAGTGCTTAGCTAACTTGTCATCATGACTTTTCAAATTCTTACGAAAGCCGTCCACAGAAATTTGAATGTCTTCAATCGATTGGATAATCGATTTTTGTTCCTCTTTAACCCCTTTAATCTCGTTGAAAATAGTTAATAACTTTTCGTCCAACGAAAGAGAGGAGAAACGGGTGGACTCACCGACCGGCACATTATCAGGCTTATCGCTGCTACTGTCCGATGAACGAAGGCCTGCTCTTATCTGCTGTTTGCTGCTCATGATAACGGCCGAACAATAACTGCTGTGGCTGACGAGTGAAAAAACTTGTTTGCAACTCACAAAAATGCAATTTTTTAATAAAAGGAACACTCAAACACGAGAACCGATATGATATATTAAAAGACTACAGTTAATAACATAACACTGCAAAGTTACAAAACTTAATTCCTTCAAAATTCCTCACAATTCGACTTATTACGGAGACCACAAAAACACGTCTAGCTCATTCCAAGGTCTGACTGATACTGAAATTATGTATTCTATATAGGGAAAAAACTCTTCCTTATTTACTCAAGTATTGTTGCATGAACGAATAAAAATACAGTAATTCTCGAAACTGTGAAAAAGTGCTTTCAAAGTACTCACCGATTCTAGAAGTTTATCTCTGTTGACTTTCATCGCCAATTTTTCATGATAATGTTTATGGTGGAATCTTCTTACTTCGTGGTAGAAAAATTCCTGCTTGTCTTTGAACGTTTCAGAGCCACCTACAATACAAAACATGGTGTTAACTTATTTTTAAAAAATGACCAGTTTCACATTCATTAGTCAATAAATAACACCGTATACTGTAATGGAAATTTATTCGTTATGAATTTTGATGGTTCAGTATAGTTGAACTAGACTGAAAAAATCTTAATGTATAAAGTTGAATTGCTCCAAAGTTAAGAATTATGAAGGATGATTATAACACCTAACAATATATTAATGGAACGAAATTAATTGAACATAATGAATGGCTGTATTATTTTTCAATCTAGTTTGATTTATTTATACCTTTATAGCTTACCGATATTCTTTAGTAGGAAATGAGTGAATGTTGCTGCGATAACATTCCTATCCTTGGCCATCAACTCCACTTTGGGTTGGCAGCCATCGTCAATCACGAACGCAGGCATCGAGCTTTGGTTGTTTTCGCCAAGGAAATGGAACTGGAAGAAAAAATACGTTATTGAACTGGTTTTGTGATAAACAAAATTAATAGTTTTGTAAAAGCCTATACGTTGTACCCATCAGCAAGTATGACCTCCGTCTCCTTTATTATTATAATAATCCACACATCGATTGAAATGCTTCGTCTAGGTACTCTATATGATAGTATAAAGACCAAGACAGTATAGCGAAACAACTAATGATTGAATGAATTATCAATCTAACAGAGGTTTCAATCAATCAGTGATAATTTCTTGCCGCTTGCACAAAAGCCGGTTAAATTTTAATCGTGTTTAATTTTACGAGAATCAATCATAGAAGCCTTCTTCTTGAAAAAGCGGCTTCAGAATAAACATGTTTTGAAGAGTTTAAGAAAGGGTAGTATTAAATTTAAAAATCAAGAGATACAATATTGTTAGACATTATTTGTAAAAAGACTAGATATTGCCCAAACACAGATTTATTAAGAAACGAGCTACTGGTTTTGGTTGTTACACCATTATCAATTTCTGTTGAACTCAGTGTAATAATCATAGTCTCAAATAACATTCCACAGTGAACTAAGTAATGTCGACTTGTATCAGTCTATGTGTGAATTTGAATTTTAGTCTAACAGTCTAGGTGTGAATTATCAAATTTGAACACAAGTGTATGGGCACAACTATCAGATCTACTTGTGGCGAAATATTAATAATTTACCTGAAGCTCGATTCAAGCACAATCACACCAGATGATAATTTTGGATAATATAATCCTAAAATTGTGAAAATAAAATGATAATAGAAGCAAACCAATATATTCAGCTTAAAAAAGAACAGATAGTCAACGTTTCTACGCTGGTTACTAAAAGTTGATTAGATTAAAGCTTTTTTGAGATAACAACATTAAACATAATTATTAAATGAATCAGTTTGGAATAGATATATAAATTTTTAATAAATCAAGGAAGAATTATTGTACATTAATTGATTTTTAGAATAAATCAAATCATAGTGGAATTTTATAATTTCTCTGGTGATTTTTTTTTGAAAATCAAAACTCAACCATAATTAATAAGCCCTAAACTCAACCTATTGTGCCAAAAAGAAAATTTTTCAACTCAAAACCATTAATATTAGAACCATGACACGATGAAACTCAAATATTATCATGAAATATAATCGAGAATATAGTAATCATTACTTCATACTGAGAAAAAAATATAAAACGAAATTCAATTCAAAGATATAAACGTATAAAACTGAAACTCTGCTATTAATAGCTAAAAAAATTCCCCTATAACCGTTTATTATAACCCATGAACAATAAACTTGGTCTATATTACCATTGAAAAATATGGACTTCAGCAACAATAATCATTAATAATATTTTAATCAAATTCTGTGAGGACTTATAATTATAGGCTTAAATCACAAGACCCCAACGAAAACATATCAAATAAATAAAATATAACCCTATTATCCAACCACTGGATGATAAACCCATAAATATTATAATCAATTCTGATAAGCAATGATGAAATGTTGAATAATTACGAATAATATTTACAAAACTTTCCTGAGGGATTTAATATAGCGAATAACTTCAGAAAAATACGACTTTAAAAAATGACTATCACCATTACACCTTATATTATCAACACCTTATGATAACAAATTCAAATATTTCATTCATGAAATCTATCAACAATATATCTACCTTTAATAACCCTTAAAAATATTTCAATAAAACTTATTCGTAACCTTAATATGAAATAAAAAATCCAAAGGGCCAAAATTTTAAAGCGAAATATCTCAGAACCCTTTGCCCTAAACAAAATTATAATTATCGCATTGTTAAAATCTATGCTAAGAAAATATGAAACTGCAATAAAATTTTTTTCGAAAATCGACTTTTTCCGAATTTTTATGAAATTTCTAGTCTAACAATCAAGATACGCCGCATACCGAGTAATCGGACAACGATATTAAATTATAGCATTACTAGAAGCTATAGGCTAAGCGAGGAAAAAACATTAGTCTGCTAGCGCTGTTACAATAAAACGCTATAATATGTGGCGTTTGAAATGTGATATTAAAAAAATCCAAGATATTATGATTTTAATAGACTGGCCATAATCAAATCTTGAAGAAAATAAAAAAAATAACATTTATCCAAAATTTAATTGTATTTCTAAATATAAAAAAAAACTCAACTTTCCCACTTTCAATGATAAAATCCTTCTAATGACCTTTATCCATATTCAACCATGGAACCCCAAAATATCATGATTTTATTATTAAAAATGATTAATAACACCTCGATGATCTTCACTATACACTACAAATATTACGGAAAAGAGTAATTAATCCAGCTATCTGAATCAACAAAGTAAGCTGAATATCCTGTAATCCTAGGTATATGTAACCTTACTTGCAGCTAAAGATTCATATTATCAAAACAATCAAAAATTATAGTTTCATCCATTTAAAATACTATTCTAATTATCTTATTCTACTCGTATCATTAACCATATTGTGGTTCAATATTTCCTTCACATAGCATCAGTTCTCGTTGTTCATATTAGACACAAATTTTCTCCAAATATTAGATATCGATTCATGAATTTCATAGTATGTAGTACATTTGACGACCATAAATTAACTGAATGCATCTATTCTAAAAGCAGTATTTTCTTCTGTAATACATTCGTCGCTGAGTCTGCTTTTCTATTCTCGATTGATTTGTTTGCAGGCCTGATTTCTCATTATTATTGTTCAACTGGGACACGTCTTCTAAAACATTCTCACTACCTGATTGTAATAAGATATCCGAAATGTCATAATATTTTTCGACCGAACTCTCATCAACAAAAATTCCATCAGTTTCAATTTTATTATTCTTCATATCATTTAGAAAATGATTATGCCTAGATGATGCTCCTGAATTCAGATCAGACTCAGTATTTTCACCTTCACTGTTTACACAAATCACTGATTCACATTATTTCTGCAATCGGTTCAATATAATATTTTCATGACCTGGTTCTTCTTTATCGATAATTGATTCATACCTCCTGTTAACCAAATTTTTATTATCTACATCACTTTTCAACTCTAAACATGAGTCCGAAATTTTCCGTTCAACACCATTTGCTGATCCACATTTCTGGCTATAATTCATTTTAATATCTCCAAGATCAATCTTGTGTTTATGGAAGATTGAATACTTCTCATCATCAGTATTAGAATAATTTCTTCTAACATAATATATTCCATTGTGCCTAACACCTTCAAAAGTAAAACCTGATTCAGTGACTATACAACTTCCTAATTCATTCCTTGAAATATCAATATTTTATGGACCGCCGTCTATAACATTTTCATTAGGGATGGGTATCGATACATCGATGTTTACTGTTCGATGTTTTTCACTTATCGATGGTTTTACCTAGACATCGGTCATCCGATGTTTTTCCCAACTTAAAAGTAAAAACAATTCTAATTTTTTAATTTGATACAAGTTTTTTTTGTTTGAAGAGGATTATCTTGAGAGCAATAAGCAACAGTAACAGAATTACAATCATTATCTCTATCATATTTAGTGTAGTATTCTGTTTAGTGTTTTTTGTGAATATAGATCACTCTTGTGAAAGATCTCGCATAAGTTTTGATTTCCTGCAGATCGCTATTTTTATTTTTCAATCAGGCTCTCTGTATTTTTATGTGAGACTGTTGGATACTCTTGAAGATTTACATTACTTCTGTGGCCCGTGTCAAGGTTAGATAGTTAGTTATTTAGAATTGAATAAGAGGTCGGATTCTTCGTTTCTTAGGAAGAAAGAGTTTTTTCTTACTACAATTATTTCCTCAACATGTGTTTAACACTAATTAATCTAGCTCTGAAAAAGAGGTCCTCGTATTGTAAGGAGTGCAGATATCCATATTAAAAAATTCTATCAGGAAATGAATGAATGCGATATGAGTATCAATGATTGCTAAAATTAGCTTAGGGTGAAATTTCAAGACCGAATCCTCAAGGATATCCCGAGAGGTTTCAGACTAAACCATGAAGATGACAAATCTTGTGAACTAGAGTTGATGTATCTTTCTAGTCACAACCTGACTTCAATTATTCTAAAGACTGTTACTTGAATACCACAAGTCCAAAATTGCTGTGTGATTCCAGTTAGTAACTGTTGAAATATTGGAACAATAGCTCCAGATAAAATTGTAGTCACTTTAGAAGCTCTTTTTGTGCACTACAATCTGAGATCAGGTATAGCGATCTATCTCATATTCCAGGTACACCTGACAACAATGCTCCTTGTATTGTGAAAAACACCTAATTTTCAGCTTCAAGCATCATCACCAACTACATTGTCCTCACATTGATATTTCGCACAACGACATAAGTTCTTGAGATTATGTTCTATGAGAATCACCCGTAAGATACACTTCATTTCAGTATTTCCTAGTGGAGAGGCGCGCTTAAGGACACCTCAAGAATCAAAATTTCAAACACATAACTTTTGACGCAATGCTCAGATTTCATCGTACTACACTTCATCCTTCTCGGTTCGTCACGGCGGTTCAAAATCATGCATAATAAGTCAAATTCGGTCGAAAAATGGAAAATTTATTGTTGAGTGTACTTAAGCCCATATTCCAATACACAGAAAATGACCAATTTCTATATTCAAAGTTGCATGTCTTGTGAAATACTTCTGATAAAATTTCCAAATCTAGTGAGAATGTGAAAATTGTCCCCCTCTACCCACTCCAATAAATAATACTTTCGATTCCAAAACAGTATGGAAGTTAAGATTTTTAAAATGGCGATTTCAGTTTTTACATTTGTTTCGTAATTTTACTGTTGATCAAGAGTTTCTAAAACGAGTCTGATACGTCATAGAAACTTACGATTGATTACAAATTGTAGATAAATTATTCATCCTCTACGAGCTCAGTTGCCTGAAATCCATCTTGAATCACTTTTCGCTATCATAGAAATGCCAAAACCGTTAATATGAGAAAAATATCTACAATTTCCGGATTTTTTTCAACAATCAAATCTCACTTTACGAACATATTTTTTCATGAATTGTTTACACCAGATGAAATAGAAAATTCTATTGTACATTTCAAGATCATGTAATAATTTTTATAATAAGGGGTTACCGAGATACATAGCTTTGAATATAGAAATTGGCCATTTCTTATGTATTGAATATGAATAAGTACCTACACTCAACAATAAATTTTCTATTTTTTGACCGAATTTGACTGTTGATGCATGATTTTGAACCGCCTTCGCGAGCCGAGAAAAATGAAGTGTAGTACGATGAAATCTGAACATTGTGTCAAAAGTAAATTATAAGTATTTGAAATTTTGATCCTTGAGGTGTCCTTAAGCGTGCCTCTACTAGGAAATACTGAAATTAAGTGCATCTAAAGGGTGATTCTTACCCATGAACTTATGTCATTGTGCGAAATATCAATGTGAGGACAAAGTAGATGGTGTGATGATGGTTGAAGCTGAAAATTAGGTGTTTTCCACAATACAAGGAGCATTGTTGTCAGGTTTACCTGGAAATCTATATGACATAGAGCGCTCTACCTGATCTCAGATTGTATAGCACAAAAATACGCCTAGAGGGATTTTGAAATATACATCTAAATTGTAACAATCGGAAGATATTGTTGATTAAAAACTATAATTCATCAAAATTGATTTTTTCTTCAAATTTTACTCATTTTTGAAAATTTATAACAAAGTACTCATTGGAGATAGAGAGTTCCGAGTGATCTCATTTTTTTCAGAATTATATATTCTGGGAGAGATTTGGCAGAAATAGCTGAAAACTGGAAAATGAGCCGAAAATACGAGGTGTTTGGGCTATCTTGTATCTAGCACAAGGAAATCTTGCATGAAGAAATTGGTTCTGGACTTCTCTTATGTACCCAAATAATATATTAAAAAATCAGAACTACAATATAAATTGCAAGCACACCCCCTTTTTTATGTCTATATTGACTGGACTAATAGTATCATCCAAGGAGGATAAAGTATTAGGAGTGGATCCTCACCCCTCCTACCAGAAGCCGCTTTTTTGGACAGCAGCCATCTTGTGGTAGGTAAGAAAGTACATGCTCTTATGAAGAAAAGCTATTTTTCGCTGATTTTCAATTATTTATTTACAATTTTCGAAATTTTAATCATGGTATCTTCATGCACTGCATATGGGTGTACCAATCGTGTATCGAAAAAGCCACCTGATGTTACATTTCACAGGTTATTATTAGTTTTATCATGTTCATTGCAGCTAACCTATAAAGGAACACTCTTACTTGTTTACTATGAAAAAGTCAATGATTTTTCTTTGAAATAGTAGGCTAGATATTCTTGAAAATTAATTTTGTATGAAGAAACAATTTTTTATATTCATCAATTTGAATAATTTGTCAACTTTGGGGGTGATTGAAGAATTTACCAAAAATGTGGCAAGCCATGTCTACACTTAACTTTGATGTAGTTCACCCTCTTCAAATTTATTGTTGTTATCGAATTGCTATTTTATTCTGATAATAGTCATATGAATTTTGTTCAATTCTAAACAACTAGAAATTTCAAGACTGTAATAGTGTGATATTGAGAGGGTAGTATTGTAGTTTTTTTATGTGTATCTTATTATTTTCCAGGTTTTTGAACTGGAATGAACTTTGATTTTTACTGTATGTTGAACCCTGCGTTTTGTCTGAGAATTGACTCTGTCTTGTTTGAATTTGCTAACTTGTTGCTTAGTTGTCGAAATTAAAGCATTTTCGTGCATTTTTCAAGTGCAGTTTCAATTTCTTGTCGAAAAAGCTACTGTATTTGGGAATTGTACGACCATTGACCTTTTTGCAGCTTTGGCTTTTCCACTGGAAGTTATGTTCAACGCTCGTGGAGGGGGAATAATTTTCAGTGAAAAGGCCACAGTTGGTATTGAGACGTGAACGGAAAATCATGTAACGGTGCGCGAGCCTCGGTCCTCTGAATGGGTCTGTTGCCCATCCAGAGGGACATATTGAAAAGTTTTTTTAGTTATCAGTAATTTTTATGTAGTTAAAAAGGAAACAAAATTTAATATTGTTAGTGAGAGTGGAACCAGGAAATTATTTGTGCGTGTGAGTACCAGTATAGTGAGTTTTCTTAAATTGTATGTGTGTGTTTCTGAAGAGTCGAAATTTGAATTGTAAAAATGGCAAGTGCCAAACTTTTGTTGTCTTCGTATTATAGCTCAAAATTTAGCAACATAGAATGACCGAGGCCCGAATTAAAATGCAGCAAGTTAGCAGGTTCCCAAAATGTGTAGATTGAAAATTGATTATGTCTTCTTGACCTGAATCGATTGCTGAATAACTTTGTTCTGTTTGAAAATTTGACATGTTACCTTACTTTTATTAATTCGTTCTACCTATTTAGAGTTCAATAAACCTGAAGTTGAATTTTATTAGTATTTTTCATTGAAGTTCCTGGCTCGTAGTTGCTAGTTGCTAAAATAGGTGACAATTAGATAATGATGATAATCTGTGCATTTGAATGAACGAATCCACTAAAAGCTCCCAACCAATAGAGGATTCAAATACCGGTAGATGAATTGATAGCAGTAAACTTAAGCAAATATTATAGAAGAGAAGAAACAACCCCCCTCCGTTCACAAGACAATAAACTGGGCAAGTAAAGTGAACTTCAGTCCCAAAATTGTGTCTTTGATGCGACCAAACATTTTATTAGTATTACTATTAAATATGCAGCCAAATAATATATTAAAAAATCAGAACTACAATATAAATTGCAAGCACACCCCTTTTTTTATGTCTATATTGACTGGACTAATAGTATCATCCAAGGAGGATAAAGTATTAGGAGTGGATCCTCACCCCTCCTACCAGAAGCCGCTTTTTTGGACAGCAGCCATCTTGTGGTAGGTAAGAAAGTACATGCTCTTATGAAGAAAAGCTATTTTTCGCTGATTTTCAATTATTTATTTACAATTTTCGAAATTTTAATCATGGTATCTTCATGCACTGCATATGGGTGTACCAATCGTGTATCGAAAAAGCCACCTGATGTTACATTTCACAGGTTATTATTAGTTTTATCATGTTCATTGCAGCTAACCTATAAAGGAACACTCTTACTTGTTTACTATGAAAAAGTCAATGATTTTTCTTTGAAATAGTAGGCTAGATATTCTTGAAAATTAATTTTGTATGAAGAAACAATTTTTTATATTCATCAATTTGAATAATTTGTCAACTTTGGGGGTGATTGAAGAATTTACCAAAAATGTGGCAAGCCATGTCTACACTTAACTTTGATGTAGTTCACCCTCTTCAAATTTATTGTTGTTATCGAATTGCTATTTTATTCTGATAATAGTCATATGAATTTTGTTCAATTCTAAACAACTAGAAATTTCAAGACTGTAATAGTGTGATATTGAGAGGGTAGTATTGTAGTTTTTTTATGTGTATCTTATTATTTTCCAGGTTTTTGAACTGGAATGAACTTTGATTTTTACTGTATGTTGAACCCTGCGTTTTGTCTGAGAATTGACTCTGTCTTGTTTGAATTTGCTAACTTGTTGCTTAGTTGTCGAAATTAAAGCAATTTTCGTGCATTTTTCAAGTGCAGTTTCAATTTCTTGTCGAAAAAGCTACTGTATTTGGGAATTGTACGACCATTGACCTTTTTGCAGCTTTGGCTTTTCCACTGGAAGTTATGTTCAACGCTCGTGGAGGGGGAATAATTTTCAGTGAAAAGGCCACAGTTGGTATTGAGACGTGAACGGAAAATCATGTAACGGTGCGCGAGCCTCGGTCCTCTGAATGGGTCTGTTGCCCATCCAGAGGGACATATTGAAAAGTTTTTTTAGTTATCAGTAATTTTTATGTAGTTAAAAAGGAAACAAAATTTAATATTGTTAGTGAGAGTGGAACCAGGAAATTATTTGTGCGTGTGAGTACCAGTATAGTGAGTTTTCTTAAATTGTATGTGTGTGTTTCTGAAGAGTCGAAATTTGAATTGTAAAAATGGCAAGTGCCAAACTTTTGTTGTCTTCGTATTATAGCTCAAAATTTAGCAACATAGAATGACCGAGGCCCGAATTAAAATGCAGCAAGTTAGCAGGTTCCCAAAATGTGTAGATTGAAAATTGATTATGTCTTCTTGACCTGAATCGATTGCTGAATAACTTTGTTCTGTTTGAAAATTTGACATGTTACCTTACTTTTATTAATTCGTTCTACCTATTTAGAGTTCAATAAACCTGAAGTTGAATTTTATTAGTATTTTTCATTGAAGTTCCTGGCTCGTAGTTGCTAGTTGCTAAAATAGGTGACAATTAGATAATGATGATAATCTGTGCATTTGAATGAACGAATCCACTAAAAGCTCCCAACCAATAGAGGATTCAAATACCGGTAGATGAATTGATAGCAGTAAACTTAAGCAAATATTATAGAAGAGAAGAAACAACCCCCCTCCGTTCACAAGACAATAAACTGGGCAAGTAAAGTGAACTTCAGTCCCAAAATTGTGTCTTTGATGCGACCAAACATTTTATTAGTATTACTATTAAATATGCAGCCAAATAATCCATATATACATAGATACCTGACAAAAATAGAATAGCTGTACCAATTTTGTGTATTATATGGAGGCCATTGTAGCCTACTGGGAGGTTGAAATTACTGGTGGTTTCCACTGTTACTGATATCTTACTGTTGGTTAGGTTCATGATCTCACATGATCTCAAGTGAAATACAAAAGTGAGTAGGTAATGGAATTATACAAATGCATGCAGGAATTTAAGGCAGGTGAAGTGAACTTCGGATCTAAACTTGCGTGTGGGGTCACCTAACATTCATTTTTTTAAAATCCACTTCTGAATTATTTTGTGTAATATCTATAAAGCTTCATTTATATCCACCGACAATGTCATAATATCAATTAGGCTGCATTGTATTTGGTATAGTCTTCTCCGAACAACTACAAACTACTACTGCAGTGCTATAAGAGAAGGCCCAATTTGAATCTAGCGCCCATTTTTCCTATCGCAAGATGGCGTCAAACTGGCTTCAAGCTCTGCAAGAGTAATTGGCCGGCTTCCACCCCCTGGTATCATCCATAAAAACGTAGGGCGATAAACGATGTTTAAAAACATCGATGTTTACTGTTCGATGTTTTTCACTTATCGATGTTAGGATGAAAAAACATCGATGTTTTGTCTTTCGATACCCATCCCTAATTTTCATCAATATGCCTAGTACTAAACTCCTGTGTCCTATCAGTAAAATATGCTTTCTTACATCTAGCATTTTCCGAAAACTTTCTGCCATCAAAACAACACACTCTAATATCATAGCCTTCTTTTTCACAAATTCTATGCATCCTTTTATAAACCCGATAAGCATAATTAACGTTGTAAAAACAATTCCGCGTAGAATGATTATGTTTACCACAAACTTTACATTTCTTACGTCTTCTTTTTCTATTAGTCCTATTATTCACGAGACTAACATTCTGATGCATTGTAGCTTCCCTAGATGCACAATCATTACGCATACAAGAGTTCACAAAATTTTCAAACGGCCTGTTATCAATCGCAAAAGAAAAATCCAAGTCACTTTCCGATAAATCCAATAATTCTTCCCTAATCATTTCCATATCTGTATCCTCTTTGTAAATTATATCTTCCTCATTCAAATCACGATCATCACAAATAATAACTTCATCCAACCTATTTTCAATCTCGAAGTTACTACATGTAACATGACAATATACATCCACTTCATTTGAAACAAAATAATTACAAGAATCAAAATAATCAGAGATAATAGCATTTTCAAAACGATTCTCAATTTCAAACTCATTTCCGATTTCCAATAGTACTTCAAATTCGGGTTCCATAATATCATCAATTACTTGCACCTGTCCAAATTTCCACTCATTCAAATACTAGCATGATAATTCATATTTCTCAACATTTTTAAACAATTCTACAATAGTACTATTTGATAACATTATAATTCTTTCAAATATATTTGAAGACAAACCTCTTAAAATTATCCTGATAATCCGAGATTCATGCATATTCGAATCTACTTTTCTACATAGGGATAAGACTCGTGCTACAAAATCTCTACCATCTTCTTCAAATTCCATGCTACAAGTATCTTATTCCTTTTCTAGTTTCCACAATAATTTGAGAGGAGATCGATAGAAATTAACCAATTTTTCTTTCACTGGCATATATTCAAATTTGTTCTGTTGAGTCAAATCGTTCTCAATAGTGTCAAAATATTTCTCAGCACTTCCTTTAAAACAAAACCGCAAGTATAATAAATTATCCTTTTCATCCCAGCCGTTGGCCAAGGCAACCTTTTCAAAATAGTTGAAAAAATCATCAATATCAAATTCTTCATCTTTTCCATCAAAAAATTTCGGTAATAGTAAATGTCTGTTTTTTCATTGTTAATCTGTTCCAATCCAATTCTATTCAATAATAAATAATAAATTTCCAATTAATCTGGTTTCAATAATCATAAATTCTCCATATCTCAAAATCTCTTCAATAATAATGAATTCCCTATTCAATCATTTCTTAATAATCATCAATTTCTCATCTCATCATAAATATCTAATTCTCTCCAATAAGAATTGATAATAAATCTTGCAATCGTACAAAATCTTCAATTGTCATAGCTTTTACAATTTAAAATCTCACAATCAATAATCGTAAATTTTCCAACATCGTGAATCTCAAAATCTGTTCAATTATAATTATCATTCACCATCCGTTAAAATCCGTTATTAGTAATCCATTATTGTTCCACAATTGGAAATATTCTAATTCATAAAATCCTCGAAATTCATCCTACAAGCTGTTTCTACAGTCCCGTAAGGTTTAAACTCAACTACCTGACCCATAATTTCACTGAAATAAAAAACATATATTTATAAATGTGATAAATGATGGAAAATGCAACCACAAAAATTGAATCTTCAATGAGGAACCAGAAAAGTCCAAATTTTAAAAGCTGGATTAAAAACCCTTGAGCCTCCACCAAATATGTAAGCAGGATGTGGAACGGCAGGAGAAGCCTCCACCAAATATGTAAGCACGATGTGCCTTCACCAATTATGTGAGGGAGGAAAAAGAACTATGATAACGAAAGAGAACAGAATAACTAGAACTTTAATGAGTCTTTAACATATATATATATATATATATATATATATATATATATATATATATATATATATATACTTTTAAACAAAACAAGATTAATTTTATTATAAAACCATGATTGATATGAATTAATGGGGAAAACACTCGCTTGCAGCTAATGATGATCCAATCTTTGTGGCTATGAAAATTTTAAGGACAATGATTCAGTAGTCTCCTACATTTTTGAAATGGCTTCCCCCTTTGGCATCCACTGGTTTAATCGCGTCTTTAGTATTTTAAAAGAACAAATATTAACTGAACCAATGAATAGGCTCAGAACCCGTCTCCCTTAACAATACAATTATTTTTAAACTGCCCGATCTGTGACAGAATAACTGTATTATAAAACGAAACGAAATCTAGCCTTTTTCACTGGATCAGCAGGACTTGACTCACAGTCCTAACGAACGAGCTCTCCGACCAAAAGTTAAATTTTGGGTATTAATATAAACTCAGTCAATGCCAAACATGAAAGCCATTTCAAGTACATATTTTTATCTGTCGCACAAGCGGCACGTTTGTTATTGGAAACAAAAGAGAAGCTTCGTTAATTTTGACAACAAATGAAATAAACAATCTTTCTGTCGATGACAAAGATTGTTCAAAGACAAAAACACTGTTCATTGAACTTTTTTAATTTGAAACTAAAATCCTGATCAATATGAGATAAATATATGATTCATATATATGTCCCATATGACCAGGTGACACTATAAATAATATTTACGCTCAAAGTATTTATGTGGATTATTATTAAACGAAAATACTAATTGAATGCTGCAAATCACCCCGAAGACTTCTTCTACTGCAAATATTGACAACAGGGTTAAAAGCTAGATGGAAATTTGATAAGAGCTACTATCCAACAGATATTTGCCAGCCCGGGAATCGAACCCGGTACCTCCTAATTGCTAGTCAGGAATGCTTACCCTTACACCAAACTGACAATCTCTGGATAGCAGCGCTCATTTTATACGAAGCCATAGCGCCCAAGCGGCCAGTAAGTCTACAGATGGAAATAGATTAGTAATCGCATTTGTTCAAATGCTAATTAATAATGAATATATATTATTAAACGAAACTCCAAATTAAATGTTACAAAATGTCCCAAATGTATTTATGTTACATTGCTCATAATACAAAATTACACTTTTTCACTTATAGAACAAAAAACTGATTCAAATTACTTGTAAGTTTCCAAGAATACAATAGTAATAACAATAGTAACTACAATAGTAACTGTATGCAATTTTGACAGTGCTTTGCTGCTTAGATAGAAACAACACAATAACGAGATGTAAAATGAAATTAAATAAATTCAAAATGAAACAATGCGCCAAGTACCCTGGACTTAATACTATATTACATCATTACAATAAGTATAAAAGAAGAAGAAACACATGAAAACTACCTATCAGAAATATTCTTGAAAGATAGAGGTTTTCATAATCGTTGGATGGGATACATTGAAGATTCACATGAATATTTGCAACACGGAATGATTTATTCAACTGGTTTCACACATATGAATTGAATAATCCTTGATATTGGATACACGAAATTGAGTTTGTGTAGGCCTATTGTGTTATAGAGAAGTGTCAAATTATCTCACAAAACTCAGTCCAATTGGTATAACTATTCTAAAATTTAATTTTATGGTGCTCAAAAACGCATAAATTTACTAACATCAAAGACAATATTTATGTGATAACAAATGATATTGGGTGCTTCAATAGTGTTAAATTAATTACTTTACAAGTCATCACTGTTGCAATATTTGAATCTCTTGAGCTCAAAGTAATTGATTTGACTAGTTATTCCGCAAAAATATAACCTATGCAGCAAAAACTAATAGAATTCAACACTTCAATCAATAGAGAACGAATGAGATTGTTTATTGTATTGGAATTTGATGCTGTGATACCACCAAACCATGATAGGATTTTCATTAAAAATGCACTGAGCTCTCAAGATTCAAATAAAAAAAACCGAATGATTAATTTTCAAGTTTTATGGATATGATTTTTGTCTATGAATACAAAGCAGAACATCCTGAATATATGATCTGTAGGTTAAGGCGACCTCCCTTAGAAAAACATTTTAGAAAACGATACAATACTCATATTATTATCATGTTTCATATACTCCTTCAGCATAAGAAAAACTCTTTTAAATTTTGGCACAGGTGAAAGTCTTACTGAGGTATTCAGTTTGATGTGATAGATGAACGCCAATTTCGGCATAATATATTGAAGCAGCTATAGTGAGTATTGCTGGAGGACCAAGGATTGAACAAAAACAAAACATAGAAGACTGCCAATCACAACATCAACAACAACAAATGATGAGCATGCAGGAAGCCAGCAACAACATCGATTGGTACGGTAGGCGCTATATGATTGTGCCAAGTGTAGTGATTGGCGGCCATGCATATCGCTTTAATGCCGCGACAATAGCTATTGCACTACTGTCGCCGCGACACTATTGCTGCAATATTTGTCGTTCTAATGCACACGTGAGCCAACCAATCTGTGAATACAGTTATTAACACCCAACTATCCTGTAACTGTATCCCAAACAAAAACACAATAATTCTTATGCCCCCCACTCACTTTCAATAAATTCCAAGGTGAACGAGACGTTTTCCTGTTTTGATAATACCATTTATCTTGCAAGCATACCTGCAAGTAAATAATTTTATTAATGCTTTTGAATTAAACAATTGGCTACCGCTTCTATTGATAAGGGGAAATAAGGACACATAGGACAGTACACCACTTCTGTCAAGCCACCGTCACCATTTTTTATAACCTTTTCATCAATTTCTTCCTTGACGTTTTCGATTATTAAACTCACTTCTCCAGGCCAAATGAGACAAGGACTATCTCTAATAGCTTTTGATTGTTTTCAGGTTATCATAATTTAATCTCTTGTAAACATAAATTTATATTTCTCTCAACAACAGTGACATGCCAGAACTTGCTTTTGAATCCTCTTTTGTTTTTCCTTGATCATCCTCAACGCACGATATTTTCTTTGTAGAAACTGCAGGGCTGGAATTCATAACTATCGTCATTTTGTCATCACTTTCCATTATTCTTTTATATTTATACAACTAAAAAAGTTTCAAACGAAATACACTATCCATCATTATCATCCAATTGCAATCCATACTTTTTTACATTAATTTCTTTATCTTAAGCCCTAAGCTACTATGACTGTTGATAATTTGGAATAGCTCAGTGATGAAGCTTAGGTTCGATGGCCAATTAATTCTAAAAAAAGTTGCATTTTGGTTTGTTGAGCTTATGTTGTTTTCCTCTTTTATGTACTTCTCAATAATTGTGTCAATGAATTAATTTATTCGATAAAATCTGATAAAGCTATACAATGGTGTACTCTTTGAGATGCATGGATTGTACTCTTTGAATGAATAATTAACAACATAAGATTGAAAAATACTATGGTACTTACTTACCTTTGTGGAAGGGCAAAGGCGAAAAGTGACTAGACGTTTTGGTATGAACTTGAGAAGGAACTCTTTGATAGTCAGTTGTTTGGGAGAGACGTAGACAAGGACTTTCCTAGCCTTGGCCAGTTTCTCTCCCTGGTAACTCAGCAGACGTGCCTCGTAGCAAATATTATGGTTACGAACATTCTTATGCACCATTGCCGCGTCGCTACCTGCAAATTTAATATCGAAACAAAGATTTAAAAGTGATTAGAAAACAGAATTAATTGGAAGTGTGTCACCATACTAACTATTTAATTAATCATCGACCGGATCAGAAGTAATATCCCATGACTACTACAAAATACAGCCGTAAGCATGAACAAATAACCCCTACACAAATTGCGCCATTCGCAAGCAACAATTAATTCAAGCCTTTGTACACAACTAAGATAGAACAGCCGTCTAAAAGCATAAATAAAAACTTTACTTCGAGCATCAAATTAAATTTATGAGCCTACTGATTTCATTGTAAGTAAAAGTAAGATTCTGTTTATTCTATTCATTTAGGGGCGGTTTCCGAGCTCGGGATCTATAAGTTCTGGACTTACAGAGTCCAGGACTGAAATAAGCGCTCGGGTCTAAATATACTTTCTGAGTCACGATTTTATCTTCTAAACTCCGGGGTCTATAAAGTTCTCGACTTATTTGAGTCCAGGGGCCTGTTTCATAAAAGTTACAAGTCCTGTAATAAAGGAGAATCACCATTCCAATTACATGTTCAATGTAGCCGATAAAATCAGCTGTTCCTGTTTTACAGGACTTCTAAATTTTCATGAAACAGAGGCCTGGGGCAACGAGCTAAAATATAGTAAACCATAGAGCGGCTGTTGGTGTGCTTTCAGCGCTCTCAATATGTTACACGGCGAACTAAGGGTAGCCATTAAAGAGAGAGGCAAGAAGAGCCTCTATTGCCAGCCCTTAATATTATATAGGATAAATCCACATCTAATAGTTATATTTTTGAACTGTAAACCAATACAGAAACAAAGAACAGCAATATATTTAGTAGAGCAATAGACAATAGTTAGTCAGTTAGGTGTTAGGCAGCTGATCTTAAAGAATAATGTAGAGTCCGGAAAACCGGACATGTTTTTCACTAAGTGAAAATAATTTGTGATAGTTATAAGTTGAAGATAACAAAGCCCTTTTACCAAAGCTCCTCATTATAATGTGCCGATTTTTAAGGCTGTGCAATGGCTAAAAATAAACTTTCTACTGATGATATTTTTAAAAGTTTTTCGATTTGTATATCATCAAGCTATCAAAATGAAAAAGTTTTCTCAGTAAAACATTTTTTTTCTCATCATCACTTATTGAGATATGAGCGCCTGAAGTTTAAATTTTTGGGACAACATTTCAAATCCGGTAAGAGATAAATCCATGAGACTTGGAGGATACATTCTCCATGGTATTGTTGATTGAGTAAAACAAAAAATTCTGGAAATATCAATTTTTTAGAAAGTTATTCAATTTACCAAAAATGACAAAACTTTGAAATAACTTTCAGTTGAGCTATTTTTGGTAAATTGAATATCTTTCTCAAAAGCCGATATTTTCAAAAGATTTTTGTTTTAAACAATGAACAATACCATGAAGAATTTATCCTCTAAATCTCATTGATTTATCTCTTACCAAATTTGAAATTTTCTGTCCCAAAAATTAATACTTTAGGCGCTCATGTCTCAAAAAGTAATGATCGAAAAATAAATGTTTTCCTGAGAAACGTTTTCATTTTGATAGATTAAGATATACAAATCGAAAAACTTTGAAAAATATCACCAGTAGAAAGTTTATATTTAGCCTTTGCACATCCTTAACTGAGCGCCGTGCCCGAATAAAGCCGGAAACACACCTATCATGCAGCATTCCGATTCTGACAAAAAACCTTTATTCTGACAAAAATGACTTTTGATCGTTGACATGTAAACAATTACTAAAAAATTCACGACCGTAGATCGGTATTTCAAATATAATACAAAAAATATAATACAAAACAATGATAAATGTCAAAACAAAGTTAAGCAAGATAGACAATCAGAGTATTCATATAAATAAAAACTTTGTTACACAAAATAACATAATAGGCGCTGCCTGCAAAACCAAGGGTTTGAGTGCTGGCAGCGAGTACCAAAAAAAATCATAAAAAGTACAATACACAAGTGAAAGAGAAGAAAAATTAATACAAATATGTATGACAATAAAAATGTACAGAATACTGATAATATGAGAAAAGTTGATTCCACTCCGATCATGTAGATGATAAAGGCAGATGACTGTATGACAGTAATACAGACAACGGCAAGCCTCACCTGTACTACCAACACCCCAGTCGGATCGGAAAGCAGCATGACAAGTGTGTCCCGACCTTAAATGACGCTTATTTATTTGTTCATACAAGCAAGCAAATTCATTTAGTAAGAATTTTATTTAATAGGAATAAGAGCTGGAAAAAAGATAACGAAGTAGAGGGATTCAGGTCGGTTAGAAACTGGGGAAGAATGAAGCGATGGTTCGACTTACTAGTAAGAACAATACAGTCGAAATCGCCGTTGTGGAGGGTGACTCCGTTGTAGGCGACCTTGAGGCGGTAGCAGCCCTCTTTGGGGAAGGCCACAGTCAGACGCACGCGAAGGCCCGCTTCGTCGTAGTCAAAGTTGCTGGTTATGCCCCACTCGGCACTGTACTCACCGCCACCAAGCTACAACCATTACCACACAACAAATCATAGAAAAAGCTACACTAATTCAAATGGTGATATGTCTCTATATTTGTTATAATGTCAAACTATCAAAACACATAGTTAAACTGTCAAAATTATAATTGCTTATAGATCATTACTATTTTTTTATATCAATCAGTGGTATACAGTAATTTATAGATCATTACTAATTTTTTATATCACCCAGTGGTATACAGTAATTTCTTCATATATAATTCGGAGTGGAATTTATTCAAGCTGTAATACATTGCTTCTTAGTGAGAAAAATATTCAAACGAACTAGGTGAAAGTTAAGTAGAGAGAGAAATGATTTTAAAGTATGGAGTTTCAGAAAGTACACGATGAAAGAATGTATTTCCAAGTTTAATTGCTCACTCTTGAAAGGTTCAAATGACAACATCAACTTACAAGTACTCAAAATTCAAGAGTTCTCACTAAAATCACTATTTTACGTCAATATCGTAGATATCTGAATTAAAGACTAAGAGTGGTCTCTGTAGGTTTTTCATCTAATATTGATGAATAACCACTTAGAAACTCTGCTTAATTCAACCTGAACAAATTGAAATTTGATTTATCCATGAATAAATATCTCTCTTTGTTTGAGCAAATATGAGTGATTCACCATTTAATTTAGTTTGTGTGAAAATGTTAGTTGGATTTGAATATTACGTGAGATATTGAGCAGGTGTAACCATTGATAGGATCATCGCCAGCAACGAAATGACAAAGGTTGTTAAACTCATCTCTGGGCTCGATGGCAAGGCAGTGAGGAATCTCAGCCGTGCACACCACGGTCGAGCTATGACGCACGAACGCTGTTTTCAACGGATCCGGAGGACCTGTACAAATACAAAGCAGCTATGTTATTCACACAAAATATCTGTTATGGATTTGAAGCATGGAACAAAAAGCCATGGAAATGAACTGAAAGCAGAAAATGCAGCAACATTTCCTAATTTAAGGCGGGGCTAATACTCGAACATCGGATTTGTTCGTTTGCAAAAGGTTAGTTGATGCATACCTTACTTCTTTGAAATCATTGCATGTTCTATCTAATAAAATGCTAACTATACTTCAATCATAGTTAACATGCCAAGAGCCTGAAACAGATATATAGACTATAGTTATAGGAATTTAATAACAATCAAATTCTTCATTTGCATTCCAGTAACAATAGTCTAGTCTCTTTAGTTCAATAATAAAACCTACTATAGTCAACCGCACGAAAATAGTCCGTAGGAAATTGAATGAGATCAACGTTGTCAAAAATAAGAGATGATCAATGTTGTCTACAGCTAATTATAAATGGAAATTGATTGATATTTTTAAAATATATCTGACTAATACCCAAGTCTGCGGGGGTGAGGGGGACTCATCTGTTCCAATTGCCATCGGACTACAGTATTTTCGTGCGGTTGACTATAAAAACATTTTTTATGAACTTGAAATGTAATCACGTAATATGAGGAATAGAAGGATGAATGAATGAATCAATTTTTTTGGCCAACAAGCTCCGATCTATATAATGGTTCAAAGAATATGTGTTTAAATTTTGAAGCTGATTGGTCAAAGCGTTCGAAAGTTGTTGTATAGCATGAAAAAACAGGCCCGTTTGCACAAAAGCTTGTTAAGTTTTAGTAATGATTAGATGTCATGAGAACCAATTAGGAAAGGCTTTTTTGAAAAGAAGATTCTCTGATTGGTTCTCGTGACATTCAATCACGGTTAAAATATAACAGGCGTTTGTGCAACCGGGCCACAGATGGACAATAATTCTGGCCTTGTGTCAAAAGAAGGGACTCGCTAACGCTCGTTAAATATTAGCCTGAGCGACCATAACCTGTCTAAGAATCGACTATCGTTGAGTGAATAGTAAACTGACCAGGCAAGAATGTCTTGGTGAAAGGACTGCCGTGCACGTTGACGTTGCCGACAAGGACAGCGATGCGGTAATGGCCGGCGTGACGCACCGTGAACTTGCAGATGGCCCGGTTGTAGGCAGTTGGCTCCCGGCCTCCCAGCTCCACCAGGGTGGCAACCCGTCGCAGGCCCTCACTGATCTCCACGCTCAGCGAGTCTGTGTCGCAGATCGGGTACGGCTGGCCGTTGCGTTGGTAGAACTGCGCACACAATACATTATTGCTATTCTTCTGTTAGTGAAGAGTATAATTGATTTTTTATGGTTTAATAAAAAATAAAGATTTACAAAAATCATCAAATTCACTATCATTTCAATAAATTATTTCTAAGCTTACACTATTTTACAGAATATTTGAAACTACACTCAAGTGGACCTGCGGGTCTGTTTGTGAGTAAAGAGAGTAAGAGTTCCATATGCGAGGTTCCCACCTCGCCTTATATATTTTTTTCCATTGAAATATAGCTTTAACTAGGTCTCAAAATTGTTCTACTTCAGTCGTGACTGTCTGTTAACGTAACCATTCGAAAGCACTGGAGTGAGTTAGAAGGAAACCTTCAGTCATAGAGCTCAAATTCAACTATTTACACTCGAAAACGACAAAACACTGAAAGTTAGAATAAGAAAAGTATGAATATTTGAAAATAATCTAATGTTTAAAAATAGAACATATCCATTCCAACTAGATTGGGCTAGGTGGTAGAACCTGGTAGAGGCCTAATCTTGGCTTGGATTCCAAAACAAACAAAACACAAATAAGAAAGTTGAAATGCATAATTTTCATTTTCAAAAGTTGTAAACCAATTATTCGTAGAAGTCATTTGAAGCATTTGTAAGTTTTGAAACAACATTGAAAGACTTTCGTTATTTATGAATATGTAAACAGAAAGTAATAAAAAGAAATAGCTCATACAAGAACAACATTATTTGAATGAGCTAATAAATTATGCATTTAATAGCAATTCTAAATTTAGTCAATAAATTTAGTTTATTTTAGTCAATAAAAGCCATTAAACTCAAGTTTCCTCTTACTGATGTCTTAAACCATATATTTAATTTTCCAATATTTCGACGAGTCTTGGTTGCCAAAGGAACAATGAATGATTTGGCTTTCCTAAATCATAGATCACACTTTCTTGAATAATATCTATAAATGTATTATGCAAGTAATTTAGGCCCTACACATAGTTGGTAACAATAATTTCTTCAACAGGTGTCTCACTATTAATCGGTTCTCAATTATTCAGTTGATAATATTCATCAATGTTTCTGAGTTTTTTTTTGATGATGTCCATACGACCTTTCACCTTGTGCGTGGCTAATGGGAAGTGAATAGGTGATTTTATGAGATGATCACGAATTCATGTACAATATATATTGTATGTCTTGGAGAAATAGATTAAACAAAACAACAAACAAATAAAACCAATCGTCCAAGCCTACAACGGGATTCGAACCCACGACCAGGTAGTGCTAGCAGGCTGAATGGTGCAACGCCTTAGTCGTCTCGGCTATCCTGGCCAGCTATTGTATAATGTTTATGTGATGTGATTATGAGCTATGATGTGATGTGACCTATTATTATCATCATCATCAGGTGTCTTAATCTTCATTTTTTCTCACTTTTTCAGTTGACAATAAATTGATGATTGTTGACCGAACGTAGTGAGGTCTATGTTTTAACTCGGATTTTCTTTTGTCTGCCTGTATGTATGTAACGCAATTACGGCCGAACGCGTTGATAGAATTCTATGAGATTTGGCAGAAATATTCCTTTTTCAACTGCGCGTCGATGTATACACAAGGTTTTTTTTAAATTTTACATGTTAAAGATAATATGAAAAGAAAAGGAATTCCTCCATACTTCGACAACATTAAATATATATATATATATATATATATATATATATATATATATATTGTAACATATTGAAATCTGATGAGCAAACAAAATACCTATTTGGGAGAATTTTATAGGTCTGAAGTGAAATAGCTAGTCTATTATCGCCAAATGCGATAACGATTATTAAAAGATTAGATAATAACAGGTATCATGGCTAAAATTAGAACAGCCGAATAGAAAAAGAAAGTTATTTGCTACTTATATTATATTATATAAAGTATTGGAAAATTTGAGGTTAGGCTTAAAATACCTACTGATCGGCGACCTAATAAACGATCAAGTCGCATAACGTGAAAATCTAGCCAGACACCTTGGCAAAAATTTATTGTAAACAAATGGTATGTAACTGGAGGACTTTGGAAAGCACATGGCTAATTGTTGTAGAGGGAGAAACAACTTATAAACCCTATAGAAAACTATTATCTGTAATGAATATACTTAAACCACCAAATAAAAATAAATTAGAATATTAAGGAAGTAGGATGTTCCTAGGCGCATGTATACAGTAGTGAATTTGCATGAACCAATCAAATTGCAGTAATCGATGGGCGGCAATAGAGAGCCGATTCAAATGTATTTATAAATATTTCTATAAATGATAAGATTTTATAAATTTGTATTACTCAGTTTATGTATCGGATATGGTCCGAGAAAATATAAGGTATCAGACCTGGGATATAAGTAATGGTTTAGTAGATTGGCATGGACTATTTTCAAATTCAAATTTATTGATTCTCAAAAAAATATACAACACTTTCAAGACAAAATATATATATATATATATATATATATATATATATATATATATATAAGAATCCAAACCTGCAAAGAAACCCTGTGCGCAGGTGTGAGTTGCAATATAAATGTTTTTCAAAAATATGTAACAAAAATGATCCAAAACAAATTTCTTGAAAAAAATACAGAATAAAAACTAGTACTTAATAATAAAGAGGATACTAAAAATAAAGGAACGGAAGGAGAAAAGACGGAAAAGGCCAAGAAGAAAGAAGAAGACGAAGAAAATGATCCAAAACAAATTTCTTGAAAAAAAATACAGAATAAAAACTAGTACTTAATAATAAAGAGGATACTAAAAATAAAGGAACGGAAGGACAAAAGACGGAAAAGGCCAAGAAGAAAGAAGAAGACGAAGAAGAAGGAGAATGAAGAAGAAGAGAACGGTAAGAGGTAGGTAAGTCAACTGCAACCATGGAGTAGACGAAAATTAGTTTATTTAAAACAATTTTTCCTCGATTTTATTTGCTATTATCCATTTATCTATGTCTGATCTAAGCCTTTGGTTTATGTTTGTTTTTTTCAAGAATATTTACGGGAATGTGGTTTATTAATTTATTGGAAATATAAGAAAACTGTCTCCTACACACCACACATTCAAGTCCATTCTGACAAATTGGAAAATGTCTCGCGCGGGGCGCAAGCCCAAAAGAGATTCTTGAGGTTCAAATAAATTTTTATTTTTTATAATATATAGTACCAAATTTTTTATGAAAAGTTGTCGAACTGTTAAAACCTTGAACTCCCTGAATGAATCATTTGTTGGAAAAAGTCTGGGTTTGCCTAGAATAGTTTTAAAAGATGTTTTTGAATAATGAAAAGTTTTGTGAAATGCGCATTCAAAGCTCTCCCCCAAGCCCGTATGCCATATTGAAAAGCGGATTGAGCATACGAATAATAGATTAGTTTAGCTATTTTTATATTGCTCAGTTGTCTAATTTGGTGAAATTTGTAGATAAGGAATTTTAGTTTGGAACACATGTTATTAATTTGATTATCCCACCTTAAGTGTGGATCCAACAAGATACCCAGGTACTTAACTTTTTTTTATTTTTGAATTTTCTGACAAGAACAGCAGCTAAGAAGTCTATGGTCGTTACAGTTTAATCGATGGATTTTTATACTGTCTATTGTTCGTGGTTGAGTAAGGGAATTGGGTGAAAATAACATGAAGACGCTTTTAGTTGTGTTGAGGGTTAATATGTGTTGATTAAGCCAAGAGAACGCCAATCTGAGTCCACTTTCCGCTGCAATTTTTACATCATCCCATGAGTTTTCAGTGAAAGTTAGAGCAGTGTCGTCTGCAAATGATATTATATCACAATTTCTTATATTTAATTTGAGGAGATCATTGATATAGATTAAGAACAAAATGGGAGATAGGACAGTACCTTGCGGCAAACCAAAATCAGTGAGTTTCATATTGCTTGTGTTGAGTATCTGAGATCGATTTGACAGGTAACTCTTGAATAATATTAGTGGTATACCCCTAATCCCCAGGTGTTCCATTTTTTCCAGAAGTCGTTTTTGAGAGATAGTGTCAAATGCCTTGGCTAAATCCAAGAATACTGTCAACGTTTTTTTCTTATTATTAAAGTTTTTTGTTATAATTTGTAATAATCTGGTGATGGCATCCTCTGTAGATTTACCGGGCTGGAATCCATACTGGTTTTCATTAATAATGTTGAATTTATTCAGATAGCCCAATAATCTTTTTTTAATTATCTTCTCCATTACTTTGGCTAAGTTATTCATCAGACTAATAGGACGGTAGTTGGTAGGGTTGGACGGATCACCTGATTTATGGATAGGAACAATTTTGGCAACTTTGAACTGTCTTGGAAAATGACCCACCTCGAAACATTTGTTGATGATACGTTTGAGAGGTTTTGTAATTGAGGGAGCAATCTTCTTTAGACAAGTAGCTGTCAGATTGTCCACTCCAGGAGCAGAATTACCTTTGAGAGAATTTATTGTGGCCAATATTTCCTCATCATCTGTATAAGCCAAAAAGAAGGAACTATACGATGGAATTGTAGTATCAACAAATGTATGTTGTATAGGGTTATCATTAATTAGTTTATTGGCATACAACTCACCTACATGTGCAAAATGGTGATTAAGAACATCGGACTCAATCTTAGGCGTACAAGTCTCTCTTCTAGTGTTGAGTAAATCATTTATACACTCCCATATTTTTTTTTTTTTTGAGTTTCCTTTGCATTTCGATAGTTTATTATTATAGAAGTCATATTTACATTGTTTAATCATATTATTTAAGATGTTTCTATAATTTATATACTGCGATTTTAGAATGGAGTTGAAAGGCTGTTTTTTTAGGGTTTGGTACATGAGATCACGTTTCCTTATTGAAATAATTAGTCCAGTTGTAATCCAAGGCTTGAGAAGTTTCAGTTTGTGGGGTACTAGTTGCACATAAGTTTCCTTTTTTATCTCTGTATTTAATCTGTTCATGAAGTAATCGATCACGTCATCAATACTCGAGTCAACCAATGCATCCAAATCTGACCAATTGCAATTTTTTAAATTCTTTATAAGATTATTATAGTGTAAAAATTCCTTGTTATCTGTTGTTTGTTGTGTCATTTTTACATTTTCATACAAGCCCAAATTCATGCAAGTTAAGTTCAAGATCAGTTACACTTGTTTTTATTACCGAGCCAATTGTTGTATCACTGGAAAAAGAACTATTTTTAAAGGAAAAGTGGTCTATACATGATTGGGAACCGTTTGACTCACGCGTGGGCTTGTTTATAAAAGATTTGAAACCATTTGAAGAAAGTAAATTAAAATATTCGTTTGTTACGTTGGTGTTTCGGTTTAAATCAATGTTGATATCGCCAGTTATTATTATGTTCGGACTCTTAGTTTTGTTTAGGTAATCAATGCACTCATTCAAACTATTCAGAAAAATAGTTAGATTAGAAGAAGGTGACCGATATATAGCGACAATAGTTAATCTGATATTTGATTTCTGTATGACATCAAGTATTAGAGAATTTGATTCCAATATGTCATAGTTTATACATTCAATTTTCAAGATATTTTTACTAAACACGCAAATTCCATCACATTTATTTAAGTTACCCGGAACGCTTTGAACCGAATAATCATTTAAATTATAATTGAAAAGGTTATTATCAACAACCAAGGTTTCGCTCAGGACAATTATATCAAATTTTGTTTCACAGTTTTGTATAATGTAAGCAAAATCATCAAAGTTTCGATTCATGCTCCTTATATTCATGTGGCAAATATTAAAAAAGTTGTCACATAATTTATCAACATAATCATGGGGCTTAAAGTTGAAAATAATATCATCTACTTCTATCGTTTCATAAGATTCCAATAAGAGTTCATCTTCAAAGTTGTTGATCAGTACCATAGAAAATTTTTTTAAGAAAAGGAGAGGTTAAGGAGGTTGAGGTGAGAAAAAGAAGAAGAAAAAAAACGAAATTTAACAAAAAAATGTCTTGGTGGCGCAACGAAGACCACAAGAAACAGTAAGAAACAAAAAATGAAATGTCTTCCTATATTTTTGTGAAAGCAGAGAAAAGAAAAAATAATGATGACAGCATTCACAGTTTTCTCCGCTACACAGATCGCCACACTGAGAATACATACACTTTACTCCATTTGAACCTTTAAATGGCGTAATATAGCGAATTATTTAAATTTATGTAAATTTGTAAGTCGGAAATGAAAATTGTAGAAATAAAAGTAGAACCTGCCCACTTGCCTGCCAGACACCACTATGGAATGACACTAAAATTTGTAGAGCACAAGACCCTTTATTACATTGTACTTTTTAAAGACTTAAAGTTTAAATTCATTTATTAATTTTTCATAAGACTTAGTGATGCTGCATTAAAGCGAAAGTCATTTAAATATTTATTTAATCCCTTGGAGAAGATGACTTCGGCCACCAAAAATCCAGGACTACCAGGAAATTCGGATCGCCGCCAACAGCTTATAAAAATTCAGCACGTAAGTGATATATCATCGTAATATATAAAGTTAGGGCGCCCTCAGTGCTTCGAGTGATTCAAATATAAAAGCTAGCTTGTCGGAAAGGTTATAAATATTAAAAATTAACATAAAACTTGCGCAAGTCTTAAGAAGGTATAAGAAATATTTATTAAATAAGAGTATGTCAATTTACATATCCAAGGTACACAAACTAAAGGAATATTAAATTTTAATCTTGTAGTACAAACGCTCACTCAATCATTGATTCTATTTAATAATTTGTAATGATAATGTAGCTCTTGTTCACTGGATAAATTGGTTTATCTATTTCCATCAGATGGGAAGATTATCACGGAACTGGATGAATTATATCATATGGAATACAAATTCAAACGTGAACTGAGTTTGTTAACATTTAAAACAGGAGACATCAGGTACTTGTGCATGAGAATAATGCGTGAGGTCTACTGTTCACAGAAGTACTAGTATAATGTGAATACTTACGCGGACAGTGAACGTCATGGTTTGGCCGACCGGGTGGGGGTCGGACCAGTCGAAGTGGACAGTGCAGTTGGTGGGCTGCAGATACTTGCCGGTCACATACTGCAGCAGGCTGTGCTTCGCCTCGGGCGCCAGCGACGGCTGCGTCATGGCCGCCAGTGTCACCAGACCCGCCACCGACACCGACACCACCAGCATACCACCTACCAACAAACCGAACATCATACGGAGT
Source organism: Nilaparvata lugens (assembly GCF_014356525.2). Classification (NCBI taxonomy): domain Eukaryota; kingdom Metazoa; phylum Arthropoda; class Insecta; order Hemiptera; family Delphacidae; genus Nilaparvata; species Nilaparvata lugens. The sequence goes on along the minus strand of NC_052508.1, from coordinate 33,436,671 downwards.
GCCCTATCAAACGTCAAAACAGAAAGTTGGATTCGAAAATTCTTGGAAGTGAAATCGATATATATGTTAACTTTAAAAAATTCGCGGATGGATGAACATCCTAATATATTAACCGGGCACATCCGATAAGCAGTTTCACCTACTTGCTGACGTTTCTCCATTTTAACAAAGACATCCTCGGAGCGCAGTTTCAGCTACACTGACTCCTGTGTGTGTTTGGAAGTTCTTCCACGTGGTCGAAGGGAGTACCTCCTCCCCTCTCCTTCTTCCACGTGTTCGGCCTGGCGCTGCTGGATGAATGGAATTCCCGGAGAAGTGTCTGGCTTTTGTGCTGTGTTGAGAATGATTTTCCAAAGGGAAGATATATTTGTACTGTCATCTCTTTTGTTAAGGCGCCCTTGTTTCTCTATTTCTAGGGCCTCTCGTACAATCCTAACCCGAAAATCTTGAATGTTGGCTATTTGTTTTGAATTCTTAAAATTTATTTTGTGACCTGTGTTTTTTTCCATGGTTGTAAAGGGCTGAAGTGGATTGTTTGTTTTTTTTGTTCAAATTGTGTTCCTCTATCCTGGCTGATATTCTTCTATTTGTTTTACCTACATACATCTTGTCACAATTCAGGCAGGGAATATACTATAGACGCCCTGATTTTCTAGTTCTAATCTCTGAAAGGGTTTCTTTAGAAATTTCGAAATAGTTTGGAGAGGTTTGTAGACTGGTTTGATTTGATGTTTTTTCAGTATTCTTCCAATACGGTCGGTGGTACCCCTAATGTATGGAAGAAGGACGGTTTTTTCGAATGCTTTCTCTTCCTTGAGTTTTTCTTCGGGGATTGGAGGTGTCAGTTGTTTTTTCAATGATTTTTCGATTATTCTATTATTGTAGCCATTACACTTCAGTATGGATATGATTGTCTTGATCTCCTCTTCTTTGCTTTTTTCGTCCGTGAGATGAAGAGATCGAAATATTAGACTATTGACTACAGAGAAGGAGTGTGCATTCAGGATGATGAGATAGTGCATTCAGGTATCTATTTGTATGGGTTGGTTTTCGGTATACAGAGTGTTCCAGACTGCCATATTTTGTTTCTCGTGATTAGAATGTCTAAGAACGGTAGTTTAGCTTCTTCTTCTATTTCGAGGGTGAACTGTATTTTGGGGTATATCTGTTTCAGCTGATTGAGGAATTCGAAAAGTTCTTCTTTACCATGAGGCCAAATGATGAAGATATCGTCGACATATCTCTTCCAAAGGGTTGGTTTCAGTTTTGTTCTACTGAGAGCTTCTTCTTCAAAATGAGTCATGAAGAGATTGGCTATGGCTGGAGAGAGGGATGATCCCATGGGGGCTCCTTCAATTTGTCTGTAGTATTGGTTATTGTGAGTGGAATATGTATTTTTCAGGCAGTGGCTTGTCAGGTCAATAATTGATTATTTAGAAAAGTGTGCATTTTGATTCATGATGATTAGGGCTTCATCAACAGGGATGTTGGGGAACATGGAAATGAAACAATGGAATTCCATGTACCCCAACATCCCTGTTGATGAAGCTGAACCAGATACACCCCAAAATACAGCAGTTCACCCTCGAAAAAGAAGAAGAAGCTAAACTACCGTCCTTAGACAATCTAATCACGAGAAACAAAAATCTGGTGTGGCGCACTCATACAACTTTCCTTGCCGTTATGAAAATTGATCACCTGACGCTAGTGTTCCCGCGCATCTCAACTCTACAATTCGAAGATTTGAGCCAGCTGGTGACAGGACAATAACGCTGGAGACACACGAGGTCTGCTATCTCTTCATAGTGAATGATTTAATAGAATGAACGGTTGCCGACTGTTTGCAATTGGATAATCACATTTTCTCGAATTTTGAGCTTATTTTCAATTTTAGGTGAAAATGTTGCTGAACATTGATTGTAGAGATTTTCATGCTCAATCTTTTCCACTCAACTTTTTTTGTTTAAATTGTATCTGAAGCCTGATAATTGGGAATCTAAAATCAAACTTTGCATAGATGGGGCGGAGCTCCTGAAATTTTTTAAGATATGGGACTTGTGGCAGTTGATATAGCTTATAGCTTATTTTAGGTATGAATTTGATCTAAATCGTTGGAGCCGTTTTCGAGAAAATCGCGAAAACCCCTGTTTTTGACAACATTTCCGCCATTTTAGCCGCCATCTTGAATTGCATTTGATCGAATAACTTTCCAGGAAACCAAGGACTCAAAGTACGAGAACAACCAGGTAAAATGGAAACTGTTGAACAATTATTGCTGAGTGAATTCAACACAGACATAATGAACATGAAGAGTATCTCTTCGGAATTCAAGGAATGGGCTTCGTCAGAATTTAAAAAAAAAACAAGGTTTCCAGAGCCGAATATGATAATTTCTTAGAATTAGTTCAGAAATTAGCATTGGTAATCGTGAAAGTAGAAACGAGAGCAGTTACTATTAGCCAAATAAGTGATTCTTTAGGGCATCCGAAAATTCACGACTCATTACAGGACTTAAGCAAATCTGTTCAGGAAATTAAAAATAAAGACAGGCCAATTACTTACGCAGACATGATACAACTACCGAAAAAAGCTAGTCTACTTCAAGCAATCCCCAGTCCAATAATCAAGTCAGGAAAATCCTTCCAAAAGAACATGTAGTTTTAATTAAACCCTCAAATTCCACCGGTAATGAGAAACAAGACAGTGAAAAAATAAAAGGAACACTGAAAACCAACATCGCGAGAAAGGATAACATTAAAATAAAAAAGACAGTACCCGTTAAAGGAGGAGGTTTACTCATTGTTCTGGATTCTCTAAAGGACAAAAAGAAATTATTGAAGAATAAAGCTGTAAATAATGATCAAATCAAGATAACTGAGCCCCAAAATAAAAAACCCAGGATAATTGTTTATGATGTTCCATCTGATCTCACTAACAAAGAGGTAACTGAAGAAATATATATCAAAAATTTTGTCAATTCAGGGATAGAAAAACAAAAATTTGAAGAAGGTTGCAAGCCATCATTCAAATTAGGGCCGAAAAACAAGGATTCCGTGCATTGGGTAGTAGAATGTGAACCCGAAATTAGGAAAGCAATAATTAATAAGAAAAAAATATTTATAGATATGACATCATGTAGAGTTAATGATTACCATGCAGTGCAAAGGTGCTATAATTGTCAAGTCTATGGGCACATCACAAAACATTGTAAAAAAGAAGAAGACATCTGTGGTCATTGATCCATCACAGGACACAACATCAAAACCTGCCCTTCAATCGATAAACCTCCAGTATGTTTTAACTGCAAAAGAGCTGATAAACCCTCAGACCACAAAGTAGATTATCTAAAGTGTCCCAGCTATGTGAAAGCATTGCAACAATCAATTGATCGAACAAATTATGGAAGTGCTTAAAAAGATTAAAAATAGAATTTCCAGCTCAAAATCATCAAATAAATTCACAGAATCAAATATAAAAATAGATATTCAAGATTTCCTATCATCTATTAAAAAAACAGAATTAATAAAACAGTCAGCGAAAAGTAGGACGTCTTTGATTTTCAGCTTTGGTCAATATACAGATTTTAATTTATCATTAGCTCACTGAAATAAAAATAGTTTACGTATTTCAGAAGGCCTTGCACATTCAATCAAGAAGAAAACGCTGAGTCAAGATGAATACAATAGCTTACCTACTGTTTATTTACGGAACGTAAATAATAGCTCAATTCGTTTTCATCTTGTTAAAAATTCATTGACATTGATATTAGCGCAAAATAATAACAATGAGGCTCAATTAGGTATCCGTGACCTCTTACTGGTAATAGACGAATATGCATCGATAAATAAATACAACATTACGATTGGAATAGATTCCTTTTGATATTGACTCCGAATTCACATGCTTGGACATTTTAAGTTTAGTAATAAAACTAAAAACCTGAATTATGTATTCTATTACAGAGGAATAAACAATCTAAATTTTTTGGATATACCACATGAAAACGATGGCTCTGAAGATTGTCCAAAAGAATACCTACCGTATGATTCTATTCTCTATGCTTATTTGAACAGTATGATAGAACTCAGGAACTTTATTCAACAGTATGATGTTCTGAATGCGGATTTATATAGGGGAGTACTATCATCACTGAGTAGTAATATCTCTTCTTCAGCAGCATTTATTCAAGAGATAAGGCGAAACGAGATGAACATCTACGACAATTGACTTAAGACTTTCCTGTGGCCGACATCCACTACATATCGAATGGGCTTCTGTTTTGAAAATGAAGGAAAATACGTACCCTACAATGAAACAACAAAGTCATTCTTAACTAAGGAAAAGTATATTCTAGTCAGTAGAGACACCCAAATCATCTGCTGAATGCTGAGCTACTGAAGAATATTCATAAGTTGACATCACAAATTGTAAGATGCAAAAAATAACTTGGATGGATGGAGTTCCAGGGTGTGGTAAAACTCGCTTTATCCTTCAGCAACATACACCAGGTGAAGATCTCATTTTGTGTCAGACAAGAGCTGGAATAAATGAAATTAGGCAAGAGGTGAATAGAATTCACAAAAATAAATATGAAAGAATAATTAAACAGGATTATAGAACAGTTTCATCTTTTATAATAAACGGATCAAAAAAGCAGTACAAACGTGTATTCATAGATGAAGCAGTATTAATGCATGCAGGTTTCGTGGGATTTGTCTCATCTCTCGCTGGTGCTTCTGAGATTATTCTGCTAGGATATTCAAACCAAATACCTTACATAGAGAGAAGTAAATTAACAGCTGAATGGTCACACATTTCATCTCTCTGTGAGAAGAGAATCCATCAAACAGTAACTAGAGGGTGTCCAATAGACGTCTGCTACATCCTTTCCAGCTACTACAAGGACATTGGTACGAAAAATGAGGTCCTGTTATCCGTCAGACCTCCAATAACAAATGGAGAACTTGGACCACTTGAACCCAACATTCTGATTCTTACATTCACTCAGCTCGAGAAGAAAACAGTGCTAGAAGAGCTGCAATCAAAATTTCACCCTTCAATTAAAGTCCATAAAATTCATGAAGCACAGGGCTTAACGCACAAGAAAGTAGTTCTGATAAGGAACAATAAAAAACAACTTGGAATATATAACAGCACACAACATGTAATAGTAGCAATGAGCAGACACACACACAAACATTCAGATATATCACAACAGGGCAAGAAGATTTAGTGCTGACCCTAATTCGAAAACTAAAGGATGTTAGTGGAGAGTTTCTCTTAAGCTGGAATGAAAGAGACATGGAAAGGATTAATGAGAGTTTAAATAATGAGTAACAACAACTTATCAAATTTGCTCAGCTTCGAGGATCTTGATTATTTTGAAGAAATGAATGATGAAGTGATCAACAACAGTCAACAACTTTGTGCAGCATTGAGTTCTTGTGATTTGAGCATCTTCTGTCTCAATATAAGGAGTATCAGAAGAAATTTTGATGAGCTGATGATTCAATTGTGCGACATTAATTTTTCTTTTGATGTTATTATTCTAACAGAATGCTGGATTAGGACTAAATTTGTACTCCAGTCCATTCGAGGATATGATGTATTTTCCACCATGAACAACCCATTACAAAATGATGGTGTAGTTGTTTATGTTAAATATAGTATAAATGTACAAAGTGTTGAGCTACGGATTAACCAGAATGTCCTACATAATCGGTTGGATGCAGCAGACAAAAAGTGGAACATCCTTGCAATATACAGATCACCGTCCTTCAATGATATTTCAGATTTCCTGAGTGACTTAGAATCGATCCTGAATGAATTAAGAGGGCAACAAGTCATATGTGCAGGAGACATGAATATCAACACCCTTCAAATTCGTCCACATCATCGATTGAATGACTACTGCGATCTTCTAAGCGAGCATGGGCTCAGACTCTGCATTAAGCAAGCAACCAGAACTACAACAGGAACTGCTTCTTGCATAGATCACATTGCTACCAACTCCAGAGATAATCTTTTTCCAATCATTTATGAATCAACAATAACTGACCACTTCACCACAATTCTAGGAGTGCAACATATTTCGAGAAGTAGTGCAAATGAAACTGGAACACATGAAATAAACGAGAAAATAGACATTAATAGCTTGAACTACTGAATGAGGAGTAGATTCATGTTTTAGAAGATAATAATCCAGATACATCTTATGACACCTTCTTATCAACTCTGAGACAACATATACAAAATAATATCAAGCAGCATCGGCGGCAGAAGAAGTACAAACCCATCAAACCATGGATCACCAGAGGTATAGTAGCAGCAATAAGAACCATAAATCTACTCAACAAAAGAAGAAAGGGAGACCCAAACAACATTAATTTAACCAACTTCTATCGTCGGTATAGTAATACACTCACAGCTTTAATTCATGAAACAAAGGACCAATACTATAGAGAGAAACTGTATGAAGCTGGAAAGGATAATACAAAAAATGTGGAAAGTAATCAAAGATGCTACTGACTCTAAATCAAAAACAAAAATGAAATTGAATGCTATTAAAATAGATGATAGGATTTTCAATCTAGAGGAAAATCCAGAAACTGTGCTCAACCACATGAATAACTTTTTCACAAATGTAGGTGAAGAAATGGCGGAGACAATAATAGATTCCTTGAGAAAACCACTAGACCAAATCATATCCCAATATAAACCTGTTACAAGAACTCTACACTCCATCTACTTTCACCCAGTAACTGAAGATGAGCTTCTTGAAGCTATTAGTAGTTTGCGAAATGACAGTGCTCCAGGACTTGATGGAATCAATAATAGAACATTGAAGTCGATAAAAAATGTAATTGTAAAACCATTAATTCACATATTTAATTTAAGTCTGTCAAAAGGAATTTTTCCAAAAGCTATGAAAGAGACATGTGTTAGACCATTACATAAAGGAGGCGACAAAACAAATGCCACCAATTACAGGCCTATTTTACTTATAAGCAATATTTCCAAGATTTTGGAAAAACTGGTAAAGAAACGTCTTGTGAATTACATGGAAAAAAACAACTTACTATCAAGGACTCAATTTGGCTTTCGTGAGGTGAGGAGTACAGAAGATGCGGTATTAGAATTGTAAAATTTTGTCACAGATGAGCTAGAAAATAACAAAAAATGTGCAGCAGTGTTCCTGGACCTAGCAAAAGCTTTTGACACTGTTAATCACAGTTTGCTGCTGAAGTCAAAGTTGAAGAACATCTCAGTTCAGAGGAAACAATGAAGTTTGGGATTCCCCAAGGAACAGTTCTTGGGCCAATTCTGTATTTGGCATATGCAAATGAGCTATGTTCAATTAAGATAAGAGGAAGAGTAATAGCTTTTGCTGATGATACGTGTATACTATTTGAAGGAAACACCTGGGAGGAAGTTTTCAATCTGGCACAGGAAGAATTGATGAAAGTCGATAAATGGTTAAGAGAAAATTTGCTTACAGTATATGCAACAAAAACGAAATTTTTAGCCTTTTTTTCTCTGACAGAACGGGCGAGACCACCGGATTCTTCAATAATCCTGCATCACTGTGGACCCAACAACCCGTGTGATTGCCCTTCAATTCAACAAGTCAATGAAATAAAATATTTAGGAACAATAGTGGACAACAAATTCAAATGGGACAAGCACATTAATCTATCAATTACCCGGATCAGGAAGCTTCTCTACAAATTCCATCAACTCCGTAAAATCCTCAACTATGAGACATTAAAAACTGTTTATTTTTCTTTAGTGCAATCAATTTTAAGATACGTCATAATTATCTGGGGAGCTACGAATTTTATACATGTTGAACCTCTCTATAAACTTCAAAAACGAATACTAAAAATAATAGGCTTCAAGAAGAATCAATTCCCCACGAACATCCTTTTCAAGGACAGTAAAGTACTGAGTGTAAGACAACTCTACATCCAGGCTATCATCACGCGAATGAGGAGAAACAACGAACACATAAGACTGGCAGATCATAACCATCAAACAAGGCAGAGAAACACGCATTCAATAGTACCAAGGATGAACACTACATTTGGGCAAAGAAACTACATATATTTGGGACCAAAAATTTACAATTCAATACCAAGTTACATTAGGGAAAAATTCAATAGACACAGGTTCAAGAAAAGTTTATTTTCCTGGTTGGTTGATATTGGAGTGGAAAATTGTGAAAATTTAGTTAGACTGTAAATATTGAAACTATTTATTCTTCATTCTTCTCTTTACTGTTTTTCATTTTTCTAAAAATAACCTTTCTTATTATTATTTTCCTTAAAAGAACATTAATATTTATCTAATAATTTCATAATTTTGTTTGTATTATAAATTTTTACTAATTTTATTATAAAATAACTTTAATCCCATATCAGTGAATGAAGTTTGTAAATAGTAATTATAACACGCAATAAGCAACTAATTACTTATACCCCAAAACATATAATTTATAGTGGGGTGTATATTTATTCATTGAAATTATAATTTATTGATTGTTGAAACACCGCTGATTTATGTAGTTACATTACAATACTATATCATCAATATTCTAATGTTGCATTCAATCTTCATTGTAATTAATAAGTTTTCATAATGTGTGAAATTTTGCATAATTAGCTGTTGTACTGTAATTTATTGTAGATTCGTGTATAAACCAGAATGTATTGTAACTTACTTGAATAAATAAATTTGAATCAATCATTTGAAAAAAAAAATTGGGATAAGATGTTCAAATTCGGTACAGAAGTTCAGCTATGGACTAGAAATTTTTGTCTTATGAGAACTTAAAAATTACGCTAAAGATACTCACGAAATGAGTGGTTCCACAGTGTTTTCCCTTACACTCCCCAGCGTTTTTTTTTTTTTAATTTGGTACACAGGCTGAGGTTAAAAATGTTGTATTGGAGGAGTTTTTATATTTGTCTATTTGAAGGAAGGAAGCAAGCTCAAATGAAGAATACAGACGAGCGAAGCGAATCTGTTGTTATCAATTTTGGATGATACAGCAGGGGGTTAGAGGGAGTCCTCTGGCTAGACAGATAAGGCGAGCGAAGCGAGTATAACCTATATATTTCGGAAATGTTATTGATAATGAAATTTGGGAGAAGAGCGGTTTTGGGCTAAGCCTGAATCGGCAAACATAGACGTCCTATACCTTGGGATATCTTTTTATGCTTTCTTCTCTCAATGCTACTAGCTAGCTAGAAGCTGTGGCTAGAAGCTACTAGCTAGAACTAGACATAGTCTATACTCTATAGTTAAAGGGATTTAGTAACAATTGAATTAGTGACCATCTTTTGTGTAAGATTTGTTAGAGCGTACTGACCAAGCGTCCATGCGTCCTGATGCTGACTGTTCTTGACGACAGCACTCCACAGCTCCGCCTTGAGTTGGCCGAGGTGCTCCTTGTTGACGGGCAGCGCCTGCCTGGCCGTGCTCCACGCCGCAAAGTCCTTGCCCAGCAGGTAGCGCGCGCGCGAGTCCTCTAGCCAGTACACGTCCTCCAGTGACGTCACGTCCTCTTGCAACAGCCTGTAAATATATGAAAATAGGACTTCTAATACCATATAGCTGATTAAATAGATTTATTTTTCAACAACTGCTCGTAAAATACTTCTTCACGTTCTAAAAACTCACCGTGAAATAGCTGATTTTAGGGTGCGTAGCTGATAATCTATTTCATGCTCTAATATAGTCTTGAGAGTCTCTAAGAGTTTTGAATAATATAGTCATTTTTTATTGAAAATAATTATGATCGCAAGTTTAGTACCACAATTATCAAAGACAGAATAGAATAATCAATAGCGTTTATTAATTTCTTAGTAACAGAATAAAAATGTGGTACAAAATGCAATGATACAAACTGAAGAAAAAATGCCATGCAAAGATATTTTACTTAACAAACGTTAAATGTTAAAGCTTTTCATATCATAATGACAAGTTTCTTTCAACGTATTGAGAATTGAAAATATAAATTTCAAACAAAGTATGAAAGTAGGCTATATCAAGCCAGAGGTAACAACTTGTAAGCAATTCATGATGAAGTATGAGAGAATTATGGCTAGACCATATTAGTCGTTTTTTCAGGCGCCAAACCAATCAGGCAATCTGAGAGCTTCCTGCACTGCCGATCCTACAAACACCGTCTGAAAACGCTTAATATGGTCTTGCCGTAAAGTATGAAAGTTTTAGTGTTTGAGGTGTAGGACCTGTGATGATGATGCTGCAGTCCGAGCGTGTGCAGCCACTGCCTGAGAATGAGTCGCTGCTGCAGCAGTCGAGCGGCTCGCTGCAGTCGCTCCTCATCGTGGGCTGGCAGCTCAGGCAGCTCCTCCAGAGTCGCACAGCTCACCAGGCTCGAAATGCCTGCAAAACAAATTCAACTCAAGTTACCATCCTTCTTCAACTGTTCAACAATAACACCTATCCAGTCGTTTTAATAAGTTGTCATAGTAGCCTATATAATAGTTTTATGGTATGTTGCCTTTTGTGTATTTTGTGTTCAATTGATAAAATTATTGATTGATATAGGTTCATAAAAGGGCTTTATGAATATGGCTTGTTCTTTATACTAGGCCATTGTACAGTTGACATGTATATTTTGAAATAATTAAACTCTGATCCTTCACGTTTTGATTTGAGTGATCAATCACAAGAAATTATGTAGTTCTAGAAGAATTGTCTTAGTTGAACAAATTATTTTTCGATGTGATAGTTGGATAGATAATTATATAGATGTATTTTTTAGGGATGGGTATCGATACATCGATGTTTCAACATCAAACATCGATGTTTTTCACTTATCGATGGTTTTACCTAGACATCGGTCATCCGATGTTTTTCCCAACTTAAAAGTAAAAACAATTCTAATTTTTTAATTTGATACAAGTTTTTTTTTGTTTGAAGAGAATTATCTTGAGAGCAATAAGCAATAGTAACAGAATTACAATCATTATCTCTATCATATTTAGTGTAGTATTCTGTTTAGTGTTTTTTGTGAATATAGATCACTCTTGTGAAAGATCTCGCATAAGTTTTGATTTCCTGCAGATCGCTATTTTTATTTTTCAATCAGGCTCTCTGTATTTTTATGTGAGACTGTTGGATACTCTTGAAGATTTACATTACTTCTGTGGCCCGTGTCAAGGTTAGATAGTTAGTTATTTAGAATTGAATAAGGGGTCGGATTCTTCGTTTCTTAGGAAGAAAGAGTTTTTTCTTACTACAATTATTTCCTCAACATGTGATTAACAATAATAATTAATCTAGCTCTGGAAGAGAGGTCCTCGTATTGTAAGGAATGCAGATATCCATATAATCCATTTTCATTTCCTAAAAAATCTATCAGGTATTGAATGAATACGATATGAGTATCAATGATTGCTAAAATTAGCTTAGGGTGAAATTTCAAGACCGAATCCTCAAGGATATCCCGAGAGGTTTCAGACTAAACCATGAAGATGACAAATCTTGTGAACTAGAGTTGATGTATCTTTCTAGTCACAACCTGACTTCAATTATTCTAAAGACTGTTACTTGAATACCACAAGTCCAAAATTGCTGTGTGATTCCAGTTAGTAACTGTTGAAATATTGGAACAATAGCTCCAGATAAAATTGTAGTCACTTTAGAAGCTCTTTTTGTGCACTACAATCTGAGATCAGGTATAGCGATCTATCTCATATTCCAGGTACACCTGACAACAATGCTCCTTGTATTGTGAAAAACACCTAATTTTCAGCTTCAAGCATCATCACCAACTACATTGTCCTCACATTGATATTTCGCACAACGACATAAGTTCTTGAGATTATGTTCTATGAGAATCACCCGTAAGATACACTTCATTTCAGTATTTCCTAGTGGAGAGGCGCGCTTAAGGACACCTCAAGAATCAAAATTTCAAACACATAACTTTTGACGCAATGCTCAGATTTCATCGTACTACACTTCATCCTTCTCGGTTCGTCACGGCGGTTCAAAATCATGCATAATAAGTCAAATTCGGTCGAAAAATGGAAAATTTATTGTTGAGTGTACTTAAGCCCATATTCCAATACACAGAAAATGCTGATACATCATAGAAACTTACGATTGATTACAAATTGTAGATAAATTATTCATCCTCTACGAGCTCAGTTACCTAAAATCCATCTTGAATCACTTTTCGCTATCATAGAACTGCCAAAACCGTTAATATGAGAAAAATATCTACAATTTCCGGATTTTTTTTCAACAATCAAATCTCACTTTACGAACATATTTTTTCATGAATTGTTTACACCAGATGAAATAGAAAATTCTATTGTACATTTCAAGATCATGTAATAATTTTTATAATAAGGGGTTACCGAGATACATAGCTTTGAATATAGAAATTGGCCATTTCTTATGTATTGAATATGAATAAGTACCTACACTCAACAATAAATTTTCTATTTTTTGACCGAATTTGACTGTTGATGCATGATTTTGAACTGCCTTCGCGAGCCGAGAAGAATGAAGTGTAGTACGATGAAAGCTGAGCATTGTGTCAAAAGTAAATTATAAGTGTTTGAAATTTTGATCCTTGAGGTGTCCTTAAGCGTGCCTCTACTAGGAAATACTGAAATTAAGTGCATCTAACCGGTGATTCTTACCCATGAACTTTGTCATTGTGCGAAATATCATAATGTGATGATGGTTGAAGCTAAAAATTAGGTGTTTTCCACAATACAAGGAGCATTGTTGTCAGGTGTACCTGGAAATATATATGACATAGAGCGCTCTTCCTGATCTCAGATTGTATAGCACAAAAATACGCCTAGAGGGATTTTGAAAGGGTACGCGCCACCTTAGTCCTCCGACACACCCAGAACCTGACAGGAGTGGACAGCGACTATCTCATCCATCGACACCGTACGCCAGCGACAGGGAAAGACTGTTTTGAAAGAGTCTCGAATTGGCGTGTGCGTTAGGCGCCAAAACCGGACACTTTTACATCCGTACAGAAACGACAAAGTCAGACACATCGAATCTCAGACACTTCAAAAACAAGACGGTCAGGTTATACTTCTTGGACGGACTGTACTACGCAGAGCTGTCTGGTTTTCAAACAATGGTATTGTTCTGATGAATCCCCACATGTAGGCTATTCTTAACAAGACCATTGACAATTTATTTCTGAAACCTATCACTCTTTTCTATCCCTTTACGTAGTAATATCAGACGATGACTTATCTTGTAACTGTATAATTCCTATTTATCAGTCCTATATATCTATTTATAAGTCCTATATATCATTCCTATTTTGTGCAGTTGTCGGCTCTCTTTTCTGCAGTTATTTGGAGCTTAAATAATAGAACTATTAGTAAATTTCTTGACTCAAAACGAAAATAACTTCACTTGATAGGTCAATTGTCAAGATTAGTGAGTACACTGAAACTTCTCTATAATTCGTAGTTTTGTCATCAAAAACACTGTAATTGGTATTCCCATAAAGATAAATACACTAATATGCAATAGTAACTGATAACTCCAGTAATGAGTTCATCGAAAATTATGCTACAGTTACTAATAACTCCAGTGATGAAGAGACCAAAAATCACATCAACTGATGAAGTGAATTGGAAAAAGGGTGTTGTGATTTATCATTAGTAAGCTGGAATATTAATTGCATGCAATTACCACAATTTACCCATTTATTCATAAGAGCTAATGGTATTTAAGAATAATCACATATACTGTCCTTAATGCCCCGAATTCAGCTGATTAATATACAAATTTTACATCAACTCGCTTTCGTTAATGTCTGTCTGCCTGTCTAGGTATTGTTTGTTTCCAACATCGCCTATATGTATTAGATAATACAACTTGTGATAGCAATACCTGTAACGTTATAGTAATTGGTATTATTAGTTTAGGGATTTTGAATTCTGATTGTGAATTATTTACCCATACGGAGTGAACTTTAAAGTTCTATGGATTCACATAATATAATAATATAACTAGAGACAGCCTTGGTTGAAGAACTCGCTCATGAACAGTTGTATTGATCTCTGAAATCTTTTACAAATATGTCAAATTAATATTTAACAATATTTTCTAATATTCATTCATAGAGGCTATATTATGAATTGATTATGGGCAATGATGGGATCAGTATCAATGATATAATTTTCTCGTATTTTGTTTAATCAGCTTCGATATTGCAGAGCTTGATATATAATTCGTCACCCTCCAAAATTCGTATTAAATACTTGGTCCCGTAAGCTACAAATTATATAGGTTCTACTGTGTTGAATGTAGTCTTGGCCTACTGGAGGGTTAATTACTCGAACATTGAGAATTTTCAATATAATAAAATTATTCAGTATTGTTTTTCATTTTGAATGTCATTTTCAATACTGGAAGATATACAGTTATCATTTCCCAAAATAGCGGGAAAATGTTATTTTTTCATGATTTGATGATTCACATATTTTCATGATTGATTTTTCTACGTTTCAACGACGGGATTTGCTTTTGTCTGTATATGTATGTTGGCATGTTTGTAAATTAGCTTTTGATGATTACAGCTTGGCAATGCTTTCGGTTTTATTTATAACAGGTAATATTGTCATCGTCAATAAACGCCAATCAGTCATTGGCCGTTTCAACACTTACGATCTCTCGTCACGGTACCGTTTCTTTTTTCCGATGTCCGAAGGGCTAATTGGGGTGACATATTGACAATGAGATCTGTTTATAAATGCTGTACGAGGTCTACTGTTCACAGAACTACTAGCTACAAGTATTCAACTGCAGAAGTCGGAAATAGACATTTCATTTTACTCATGGAAGACACCCACCCTTATCTATCTACTTCACGTCTATGAAGATAACAATATCAAAGAAACAGAGTTGAAAGTACAAAGACATAGAGATGGAAATTTAGAAGTGAATGAATTGTTATAATTCAATTACTCAGGTATATTAAAACTGACTACTTCAGTATTTACCTTATTAATATTACCGCAATCATTATGTTTCAAATTCAAATTTGCGTTGCGTTGCTGTCACTCGGCTGCTCTCTGCACCTATTTTCTCGAATCATGCAATAACTTCAAAAAAATGACGTCAACAAACTTGGTGACTCAACACATCTGTCTCGTTTTCAACTGACAATGGCAAACTCTCTCGATCAGCTGTTTTCAACTGACGATGAAAAACTCTCTTGATCAACTGTTTTCAACTGACGACGGAAAACTCTCTCAGTCAGCTGCTACTCGGTTGATGAATAATATTACCGTACCTAATCATTTTTAAGTTCCCTCATTGAGTTATCCTAAACATGAGTCCTAATCCAAATGATGATTTTCGTATCACAAACTCTATATTTCAAACTATATACTATATTTCAAACTTAATCAAAATCGTTAGAGCCGTTTTCGATTTCCATCAGACATACAAACAAACTAACAAACAGAAATTGAATACGATGATAAATACGTCTATAGTAACATCCATATGGGAACATCTGTTATAGTAGACTGCACAAAACTAATCCGATGTTAGTTGGAAGAGCTGAGTACCTCCTCACCCCTTACCATAAACTTTGCCAATTCTTCAGGTGTACTGTATTATGAAAATAGCAATATTAATTCTTACTTATAATCAGCTGCCTAGGGGGCCTAGGCCCCCCTCAAGGATCAGATAAATAATGAAAATGCGGGTCTATCTACACGAATCCTTAGAGTCTCATAATGATTTAATACTTTTCTTTATCAGCAGTAGTATAATTCCTTCTACAGTATCAACAATGTAGCAAAATTGCCTTGAAAGTATGGATACGGGTACAGAGTAATAAATAATATATTTTTCTCTGTGGTATAGTTTGAATACAGAATGGGTACACTTATTGAATAAATTTCAATGTGAGAATTAACAAGTTGCAAGATGTCACAGTGAAAGCAAAAGAAAGGGCACAATCAGACAATCAAAAATGTATGTAAAGGGTTGTTGAGAATTATGGGAACAGCTTGATGTATCTTTAGCTTTCTAACTGAAAGTTATTTTCCAATTAGAATATGATCCCCAATGAAATTGTCATTGTAAAAGAAAAATTTATCTTTTTCCATGATTTTTAAGAAATCTGTTTCAGTGTATTCCTACTCTAGGGCCTCTCTGTAGACCCATATTTCTGATAAATATTCCATGATTGAATTTAATAACTAATAATGTATATGTTTGTATTGATACTTCAACCACATTTGTATAAAATTGGAAAAAATGAAGCATATAATAACATCTTCTAATGTAACATTTATGGGGAAAAACCCAGGTCCCTCTATCCTTTGGGGGTATTCCCCCCCCAATACCTCTTGGTTTTTGCCCACCCTTTAGCAGTTTGGTGAAATGGCACCACTGAAGTTGAATGAAATCAACTTCAATTATTGTATGGTAATTGTATGGCAAGATTACGATACTTATGAGCTCTACTTAGAAATGGATTGTGAAACACGATAATTGTACTGGAATGTAATAAACTGTGATATTTTCATTATTATATAAAAGCAATTAAGCCATTCATTTCAATCATTGAGAGAAAAACCAATAAGATGCTCATATTATCTTCTCAAATCCTAATACATTAACAATACACTACCGGTAATTCACGTGTAAATAATACTGATGTGGTCGATTTCAATGAA
The DNA here is from genome assembly GCF_014356525.2 of Nilaparvata lugens. Lineage (NCBI taxonomy): Eukaryota > Metazoa > Arthropoda > Insecta > Hemiptera > Delphacidae > Nilaparvata > Nilaparvata lugens. Next base: position 33,419,956 of record NC_052508.1, on the reverse strand, counting down.
CATTAAATGAAATGTTTGTATTCTTCTAAATGTCTATACTTGAGCATTCTGTTAATTTCGAACAGAGATCACTTTTACGGAGTTTTCTCAGATGATGCAGCAATCACTGAGGAATATCCAACACATAACTCAATAATCCAGGAGAGAGTCATCTAAAATTAAAACTATTAGTGCAATATTGCTAAATTATTAGTGTTTTTCAATAAATTATTAATCCCATACATGTCTCTTAATTAAATGATAAGTTATGGAGTTCCAAATATTATAATATTTTTCGCATTCCCATTTTTCTTTTTTTTATATTTGAATCGCTTCATTTGGGTCACTCGTTGTTTAGTCGAATATAGTATTTAATAGTATTATTCAGGTATATCTATCACATAAATCTCTCTCAGCAGCTACTATATAAACGCTTAAAATAGGTTGCTAGGGAACGATAATGATAAGAATATGTGATGAATAATCTATCCTGTTCTAGGCGAGCAATATTTCTGTATCACAGATATACAAAAACTTCAACACTAAAATGTGAATATCTTTGAAACGGTTTGATATATTTATGAGCGATTTCCACCATTCATTGTCTCTTGAAATTCTTATTATTTGAATCTTGTATTAAAACCTTCCCATAGAAAATTTTTGATTCAATGTGGCGGAACGAAGATCGCAGACAAAATTATTTTGAAGCTACCTACAGAATTTTTTTTCAATTTGAATAAGAATCCCAGTGGAGCCCACTGTTATATTATCTTTGGAAAAGGAACATTAAGCTGTTTTCCTATTAATATTACGCTGTAGGCCTACGTGAATCCATAGGACCTCATAGGTTTCTCCGTATGGGTAAATGATTCAGAATCAGAATTCAAATTTTGTTAAATCAATAATACCAACGACATAGCAACTGCCATCACAATTTGTATCATTAATATTACGCGTATGCTACTGAAGGATAATAGTCAGGCAGACACACAGGAGCAAGTTATTTTGTCTCATGCAGTACTTTCAATGTTACTTTTATATCCTGAAAAAGGATGAAGAAGTGAGTAAAATATTTTGTTGTTCAACGAACTTGACCTGTAAAAAGGTTCGAAGAGTGCGTGTTCAAAATTTGAAGCTGATCGATCAACTCTTTCTAAAGTTATTGTAGTGCATTCAAACAAACAAGCAAACCCACAGACTGGCAACAACTTTGAACTTGAGTAAAAAGTAAGAACTTGCTAACGCTCGTTCAACAAATATTATTGAGAGAACAACGGGCGGTATTATCAAGTTGGGAGCACATAACTTGAAGGAGTCAAATTATTTCAGTGTAGGGGATTGTGTATTTCACAAGAGAGTGTGGTTCTGAGGGATATAGGCCTATAGTGAGAAAGTGAAGAAGTGAGGATTTAATTGAATTGCAGTTTTAGTTTTTTTTGCACGGCCGGCCCTCTCTCAAATTCAACCATCAACCCTCCAGTACGATGCTACATCAACTATATTATACAATCCTACTCGGTGGAATGGGGGAATTCACAATATTACAAGCAAGAGTTGATAGTAATGAATATTATTGACACAAAGAGATTTACAAATCTAGGCATGGGAAAGTCAAATTCAAGATAGGTTGTAGATAATTATTTCTGAAGCATTGTATGAAATAATAACAAAACCCTAAGGGGGTTTTGAAGAAAGGAGAGCATTAGCACACAAACCGGGTAAGAGAGAGAGTTAGAGAGATAGAGAGAGAGAGAGTGTTAGACAGAGAGAGAGAGAGTGTGTGTGTGTGTGTGAGTGTTAGACAGAGAGAGAGTGAGAGAGAAAGGCGCAGGAGTGATAGAGAGAGGGTGATCGAGGGTGAGAGAGAGTGAGTGGGAGAGAGAGAATGAGAGAGGAAGCAATAGAACTAAATAAGGTTGAGATGAGAGACAATGTCACGCAGGAGTATTGTCCAATGGTGGTCACACACACACTTCTAGTCACACTAAGTTCTAAAAAGAATATTTCAAAGAAAGTACAGTCTGTTCCAAAATTGAAACCAGTTTACTTCCAAGCTATTCTGCCAGCTTATCTGACAGAAGCGTCAAAAGCTGATAGCGACAACCAGAGACTGTTTTCCAGGTAGAGAAATTAGTCACGGACTCGCCCCGTCAAAACAAGACACTTCTTTTTCAGCACAAGAACGACAAAAGTGGCCACCGCCAAAACAAGACTGATTTTCAGTGCTAGGATGGATGTGTCTGACTTTGACGGTGGTGTATCCTGACATCGCCCCATTTTGAAATATACATCTAAATTGTAATAGTCGGAAGATATTATTGATTAAAAACTAAAATTCATCAAAATTGATTTTTTCTTCAAATTTTACTCATTTTTGAAAATTTATAACAAAGTACTCATTGGAGATAGAGAGTTCCGAGTGATCTCATTTTTTTCAGAATTATATAATCTGGGAGAGATTTGGCAGAAATAGCTGAAAACTGGAAAATGAGCCGAAAATACGAGGTTTTTGGGCTATCTTGTATCTAGCACAAGGAAATCTTGCATGAGAAATTGGTTCTGGACTTCTCTTATGTACCCAAATAATATATTAAAAAATCAGAACTACAATATAAATTGCAAGCACACCCCCTTTTGTATGTCTATACTAGCAGGAACCCATGCTCCGCAAGGATCTATTTTCAAACTTGATAATCTGAAAACTTGACATAATCAAATTTTGAAGAATTGAAAATAGGCCTATAGCCATTCTTGGTTAATTAAGAATCTAGCCTATATGCAAACATATCAAACATAATTTTTATCCGACCCAAGTTTCCAGCATGACAAAAATTTAATGTTTTCTGCTCGAAATGTCTCGACATTGACGAACATAATTATTAATTAAAAAATAACTATGGGTCGGATAAAAATGATCCAGACACCAATAGAAAGGAGACAGTCTCCCCGTTCATTTGATATAAAATTATTACGCATTACGACGCTACATGATTCTGAGAGAAGTAATATTCAAAAGAAAAACAAATCTTCGTGATGTTTCCAATTTTATCATAAAAGTTAAATTTCCTTCTAATCCTTCAACCTTGAAACTTTTTTAGCACTACTAGGATATCGGGGATGATTTTATTATACATCCAATTCTGACGTTGAATTGGAAATTTGAGAAAGTTGCAATTTTACACAATTTGGCAACCCTGTAATTTCTTCGGATGGAGGTCCAAGTCTCAACTTGTTTTACACAAACTATAATGTACAGTATGACACTGTACATTGTCATTGTCCAGGAGTGGCAACGGGGGAGGGGGGTGCATAGACTGCGTCCTTGTCATTGTAGTGAGGGGGGTTTCCAATAGAAAAAAGGAGGAATATCTAGGGCTATTGAGCCGAAATAGCGAAGAACTCGCTTCAATCGAGAGAACAACGGTTTTGCAAAGTGATAGTGGTTTATGGAAGGAGGAAAGGCGAAAATTGCTGACCGCTACCAACTTCGGAGCGGTTTGTAAAAGACGTGAAATGACGAATTGTGGGAGCCTAGTCAAAACTCTTCTCTACACTGGATTGCTCTGCTACACGGTACGGTAAAAGAATGAGTTGAATGCGATTATAAAAATGGAAGAGGTCCTCGGTGAAGAAATACGAAAATGTGGTCTGTTCATTGACAGTGAGGTTCCATACCTCGGAGCAACTCCAGATTGGCTTATTGGTGAAGATTCTTTAATTGAAGTGAAGTTCCCAGAATCATGTAAAGGATTAACTCCTGAAGATGCAATCAGGGCAAAAAAGTTTCCCTTCCTGAGCTTGGTTGAAAACCAAGTTACGATCAACAGAAATCACAACTTCTTCTACCAAGTTCAGGGGCAGCTTCATATAACAAAGAGAAGAAAATGTTTATTTGCTTTGTGGACACCCCTAAGCATAAAAATAGAAGAAATTATCAGGGATGACGAATTTTGGAAGAGTAAGATGGAGGAGAAGTTGAAGAAATTCTATCTTCACTGTTTGCTTCCGGAATTATTGGATCCCCGACACACCAGATCAATGGAGATAAGAAATCCTGCTTATATTGATGAGGCAAGGAAAAAGAAATTGGAGCAAAAGAAAAAGTAAGATTGCAAAACAGAAAAGTTCACTTACAAGGTTGCAAGAGGGGATGGGTCTTCGCAGGTAGAATCAGATGTCTCCAACAGGTGGTTGGACATTGTTCTTCAACACAAAGGCATTGAGCACATAGAATTAGCGAGTCAGTTGTAGGCCTATCCAGCTATTATAAATATACTTATTTTCATAATTATGTAAATATACTTTGTTCTATTATGTTAGTTATAAGTTTTATTTGGTTGCAGAGGATGTAGCATTGTTGTATGATTTGAATTGTTGTGCCCTGTTAATTATTTATTTATTTATTAGGTTAGCACAAACGATAAAATGATCGGGAAAGAAAAAAAGGTTATTGACCAAAACTTTTTCAATTTCCTAATTTAGTTTCAAATTGTCCAAATATTATACATAGGTTATGTCCATTTCAATTTTCTACACCAGATCACAATCTGAGAGTATAGATTAGAATAAAATAAACAATTTTAAATTTGGATAGATTGGTAGTAAAACTTTTGTAAAAACATGAAAAAACGTTAAATTCACAAAATGAAGACCACCACTTAAATTTGGAGCTCTAAAATATAGCGTTCACCTCAGCTACATAACAGCTAATAATAATAATAATAATAATAATAATAATAATAATAAATTTGTTTTATTGACCAATAAATCAGCTGTTAATGTATAAATCTATAGCTGTTTCATGTTATCATGGATAAAAAAAAAACCAATGTGATTTGATTTGATTTATTATATTATTTGAATAATTTTTTGTTTGTGATTTTTCCTGATAATATACATAAATACATTGGAATATTTGATCCTGAACTCCAAACAATATTATTACTGGAAAAATTAATTCCTATCTAAAATCAAAATAAATAGAATATTTAAATCTCAAGAATGAAGAATCATGATTTTTATTTGTCTATGCATGAACCATTTTATTAACAGCCTTCAGCACTTACTGTATCTATATAATATAGTGCACTCATAAATTAATGAACTTGTATGTCAATTTAGAAGAATTAGTCAAATGAAGTGTTCTTTGATAACACTGTTGAAGCAATAAAATACCATCTATAGCCAGCCAGGGCCAGGGCCAGGCTACTCAAAAGCAGATCAGTCAGAACAGAACAGTGGCAGAATGAGTAGACAATACAGTGTATAATAATAATAATAATAATAATAATAATAATAATAATAATAATAATAATAATAATAATAATAATAATAATAATGGACTTTCCTAGGAAGAGAAGACTGATGTGTTAGAGAGTGCATCGATTGAGAGAGAATATAGCTATGAAGACCGATGTTTGTGAGCCAGCATGCTTTTTTACTCCGTCCCCTCATCAGTTAATTTTAATGAGTACTACTACACTTCTTGAACAGCCTTCCTAGAGATCACACTTAATAGTCAATGCTGAAAAAAGACAGGCTCAATCACCAGGAATAATATAAATTCTATGAAGGACCAGTAAGCCATTAATTTTGAGTAGTTTAATCACTTAGATTATGGACACTGGATACATTATGGACTATCAATGCCTATAAAATTTATTAGCTACAAAATAAAAAACTTTGATTGAAGTGACCCCAACTACTACAATATGAATAACCATTTAGATCAAATAAAAAATTACTCACATCTCTCATCCACTCCTAGGTACTTTTTGATCACAAAATATTAACACAAAAATATGAGTTATATTGAATGAACTCACGGCTAGTACCTACTCAAGTTTGTCTTATTCTGGCCGTGCTACAAATAAATGTAGGTTTGTGTTTGACATCTTGTTTTTGTGATCTTGTTGTCTATTAAGAAATTTGTCAATGTGGTTTTTGTTTGCATAAAAATTTGAATTTGAAAAAAGAATTATCAACAAACTCCTAACCAAAGAAAATCTCTGTGCTCTGTTCTAATCGGAATGTATGAGACTCCATATACAGCTGATAGAAGGCGCAAAGAGAGTTGGCCAAGCATACAACAATGGAACAAACACGTGGCAAGCTCGCTCTTTTGATTCATGGAAAATTAAGTTCGATCAGCTGATTGATAAAATTATTTTAAGCTTTCCAATGATTACAACATATGTTAGAATATCATGTGTCAATTTTCTCAGTTCCATATGGCATTCACATTACCATGTTCATAACCTTACTAAATTGAATCCTTTTTCATCCTTTGAAACCCTTAGAGGCAAAATATCTCAAAATCCGTTCTTAGTGCGTGTCAAGCATGTTTGAAGAATATTTGTGCAGAGTTTTAAGTCTGTAGGCCAATTAGTTTGAGCTGTAGTGTGATTTTACATGAAAATTTTCAAAAAATGCCCTCTTCTGGAACCCCTCTCTGCTCCTGGTCGGAATTTTTCTGCATAGATCTAATTTTTTTCGTAGCAGAACAAAAAAGTTTCTCATGTCTTTGCTGTGCAATGAGCGGTTAAAAAGTACAAAATTTTTGGGGGGGGGCCCAGCTCCCTCAGGGGGGCAAATTTCTGAAAATCCTTTCTTAGTGGATGTTTTGAGGCTATCATAAACAATTGTGCAAAATTTCAAGTTTGTAGGCTCAGTAGTTTGGGCTGTGGTGTGATTTCAGTCTGTAGGGGCTTAGCCTTTTATAGATATAGAGATTGACTGGACTAATAGTATCATCCATAAAAACGTAGGGCGATAAACAATGTTTAAAAACATCGATGTTTACTGTTCGATGTTTTTCACTTATCGATGTTAGGATGAAAAAACATCGATGTTCAAAACATCAATGTTTTGTCTTTCGATACCCATCCCTAGTATTTTTCACACTTTACATCCTACAAATAATGCATTGAGCGAAGTTGAGGTAATACGAGCCCCCTCTTCCACTCACATTTTTTTATACTGCTAGTTATTAAGTGTATTATTCATTTTTATAAGACTTTGTTCACTTTTGGTTGAGCAGTTGGAATATGTTAACATTGCTGGTAATTGTTTTATCTCTGACCAAAAGAATAAATAAAATTGAATTCACTCATTTATTTAACGTAAGCACATACTTCTGAACATTGTCACTTTCTTGGTAAGGGCTATGTGAAAATTAAAAAATCAAAGTACCTTTTCAACTTTAATTTATTGTTAGTCATATGACTCATTCACTTGAAAATGGCATTGTAAGGCGAAAATGTTGTGAGAAATAAAATAAAGTTGAAACAAGCGTACTTTGATTTCTTAAATTTTCATGAACATGGTGAATGAGCACCTTCTCCAAAGCATCAATTTATCGTTTGAGTAACTACTGTACTTATACTTATATTATACTTATTATTGATGTAGATGCTATTTGATTCAAACTTCCACCTTCTACCTATTCTCTAGAGAATGTTGAATTTCAGTATCCATCTATCTCGGAATTAGTATTTTGAGTCATTACACTACTCTTGACACTAAACTGAAGATGTGGCCACAACAAAAATACATTCACAATTTACAAATGTTTAATTAGGTCCTATTGCAGATAGTAGTGTAATCGTCCTTTGTGCGATTCTCTTAATCCACACTTGGATTACAATTTACGATTTGCCATTACAAATAGCTTACTATTTGCCATTTTACGTGGATTCCGAGTCAATCAGCTTTTAAGCAACCGACCGTTAGTAATTCAATTAATGGACATTTGTGTAGGCTACTCGTTCCGAAATATGTATACTGCATTATGCACAGCTACGAGAGTAAGATTATGCTATTGAGCATCTATATTGAACAAGGTTTTATACATCCAGCTACTGAGAGAAAGAGATCTTAATATAACACAAACGCGGCTGGAAAACGGTTGTTCAGAAGCGTGGTTTATGACAAGCCCGCTGTATGGTATGGAGGCAATTTGGAGTTGTTCCACAAAAAGAGGGCCCTGGAGGGGGGTGAGGGGTTGCCAACCCCTAATACACGGTGGAGAAGTAGGTATAAAACGAAAAAAAAAACTGAAAACATAACAGTGTGAACGGGTAGGAGTTGGGCTCGATTACATGTTCGCCTATCTCTGGCGCTTTTCTCTCTCCGGCGATCGAATAACGCAAAATGCACATCTCCAGTTTTATTGGACGTTACTGAATGCCCGTGTGAAATAGCCCCCCCCCCTTGCTGCAGCGACTCCCGAGTCCTGGCGAGTCACCATGCAAGTCAAGTGGTCGAGTCACTCGAGTCAAGGGGGCAAATCACACGAGTCAAGTGGTCGAGTCACTCGAGTCAAGGGGGCAAATCACACGAGTCAAGTGGACTCACAGCATTACGACACTTTTGAAATGAAATCAGTAACGCGTCACAGCCGAGATTTCATTTTGCAGACGGGTTAACTTGCACAACACGATACGAGAATAATGCACCTGTATCTGAATGTTCATCACTAGCACTCCAATAAGTTTGCAAATTACATGTTCTTGTTACTAATGTTACTTATTGAATCCCGGCACCAATATTTGATCATCTGTCCTCGACTATTATCAACAATGAAATGAATTGCCATTACAAAAGGTTGTTTTGAATGTGAATTATTTATTATTTCAATATCATGGAAAACAACTAGCTGTTCATATGAAAGGTGGAAGTATTTCTAGTATGATAATTCTCACTTTTCATGAATTACTATTTTTTACTGCATAATTATTCATGATTATACTTATAATTATACATAATTATACATACTGTAAACATGACTATTCATTTACAGTATAATTATACATAATCAAAATGATGTTACAATACAAGATGATGTTATCTATTTATCTATATATTTAATGCACAGTTCAACCCTGAGATCTCAGTAACCTCTGAACCAATCTTCAAGTTTAATACGTCAAATTAACGGGGATGGTGAGTAAGTTTGCAGAAATGCATTAAATTTATGTTTTTCTAATGAAATTCTTTTTATGAAGCAAGGAAAAACGATATGAGCATTGGAACATCAGGGTTTTAAAGCTAGGTCACGCGCGCTTTGCAAAAAGAGGAGAAAAGAAAAAGAGAATGAGAGGATGAGAGAGAAAAAAAAGAAAAAGGAAAAGAGAAAAAAAGAAAAAGGAAGAGAGAGAGAGAGAGGGAAGAAGGAGAAAACAAGAAAACTAAAATTAGAAAAAAAAGAGAAGAGAAAGAGAATGAAATAGAGGACGAGAAGAAAAAGAGAAAGGAAAAGAGTGAGATAGATAAAGAGAAAGTGGAAAAGAAAGAGAAGGAGATAGAGAAATAGAGATAGAAGAAGAAGAAAGAAAGAATTTGAGAAAGAGGAAGACAAGAAAAAGAAAGAGAGAGAAGGAAAGGGAAAGAAAGAAAATAAAAAGACAGAGAAAGAGAGGAAAACGAAGAAAGAGAGGAAAAGATAAAAAGAAATAGAGGAAGAAGTAGGAAGAAACAGAAGAAGACTTAAAAGAAATGAGAGGAGAAGATGAAGACGAAGGAGAAGAAGAAAGAGGGAAAAAAGGATAAGATGTAGTCGGAGAAGAAGAAGAAGAAGAAGAAGAAGAAGAAAAGAAGAAGAAGAAGAAGAAGAAGTAGAAGTCGGAGAAGGAGAAGAAGATGAAGGAGGAGAGGAAGAAGGAGAAGAAAAAGAAGAAGAAGGAGAAGAAGAAGAAGAAGAAGAAAAAGAAGGAGGAGGAGGAGAAGAAGAAAAAGAATAAAAAAGTTTAATAAAGTGGCAAATTCGTGCGACCCGGGATAACATAGTATGAATGTAATAACAAAAATATTCTTAGTTCGTTTGAAACTGATGTAACAACTGAAACTAGTCTCTTAATTTATTCCAATAAAACGTCGTGACAATTGTGGCGATTTCTAGTCGCTTTATCAAATTTGTGTATCAATCACAATATTATTTCCACTACTACACAAAAAGACTTGATGAATAGTGACCGTGCAGAGAGCAGAGAGCAGAGAGCAGAGCAGAGCAGAGCAGAGCAGAGCAGTGCAGAGAGCAGAGCAGAGCAGAGGTTATGAGTTTGCAGCAAGTTTGGCCTTGGCGTTGAGTCTGATCCATCTTTCATGCTAAGCTCACATTCGAGTAATAATAGCTGCCTTCATACTTTCAATGATGGATCGCTAACATCAGATGGCATCAGTGAGCCGTGAGTGAGTCAGCCGTCGCTTTATTTGAGAAAAGGCTAAAAAAAATACTATCGATTTTCTCCACCTTCCCTTCTTTCATCACCCATTTTCAGCTTCAGAATTTCCATTCCGGAAAGGAGTCTGTCTGGGAAATGGGTCTGGCTGCTATCATAATAATAAAGACGTCTGAATACACAAAAGCTGGTTGCTTTATGTTTTTGTTTTGTTTATTATTACGAAAATTTGTAATGTATCTGAAACATAACTGTTTGGACTTGAGCACTTGAGTGATAACTGAAAGGATTTAGTGGACCAGATAGAGTCAATAGAGCAGCGAAAAATTTGAACAAGGCAAGTGATGATTTGCGACTGGGTTAGAAATATTGACGTATGCTCAATGAGAATATATAATCGGTCCAACCGAAGAAAGGAGGCAACCAAAGAGAGGAGCATGCATCTAATAAATAATTAATGATAATACAATCTTGTACCATGGCGCATATTTATTGAGAAATAAGCCTCCAGTTGGAAATTACATTCGAAAATAATAACAAAAATTGTTCAACATTTTATTTCAGTCGCTGTAAATTTAAAAAATCAACTACTCTCGGAGCATATTCGGAAACAATGGAATGATTATTGTATGAAAAATGTTGTGAGATACATGAAGAGTGAATCTGATAAAAATACTACATTTTTGTATGCCATTGTTATTCTTCATCTAAAGGCTATTCAATATGATGCATCTACAGGCTATTCAATCCACAATATCAATACAGTGCAGAGTGTTTCAAAAAGAAACTTATAACGTTGATGATTCATATAAATTCATTCATAAAATATACAGAGCAGTGATATTAGAGTTGTTTTGAAGGTAAAACACCCAAGGATTTTACTAGAGTTTAGTGGAAAATCGTACCGTAAAAAGAGCTACGTTACAAATACCGTGAAAGAGATACGTTAAAAATGGCTGCCTCCACTGGCCCAAATCCATTTTTAACGTACATTTTTACCGCTTTCAACATGCTTGATTTTCCACTAAAAACTATTCTAGTAAAAACTTGAAGACAACAGAAATTAGTTCTGTATATTTTCTGAAAAAATTTATAAATAAATTAATAATTAAATAAATATATAAAATATAAATAAAATAAATTCTGGTATATGAATCATGGAAGTTTTGAACTTCTTTTTGAAACACCCTCTGAAGACGATTGGAGTTTGGAATCAGATATTATCATGGATAGAAAGAAACTTGGAAATAAGCAGGAGGTCGGTAGAGGGGGAGGGGTGGGGAGGTTAAGAACGCGTCTGCAAACCACGAGTCGGCATGAACCAAGCAACCAATTCAGAGGAGCACATTGCAAAAGCTGAACACAACTTTCTAAATGACATTTCTAACTAGCAAACTTGTATAACTTGTAAACTATAGCAAATCTAAATTGTCCCCCTAGCCCCATTCAACCCTTCCGCTGATTTCAAATTCCTTGATTTCAAAGTTAGTTTTTAGGTTCCAACTGTTACTTGAGAAACTTGGCAAATATTACACTTCTGAATTCAACTCATCAGCAATAGCAATTTATCTATACAATATGACAATTTCCACTGAGTCTAACAAGATCCATAGTGGTGCAAAACAAATAAATCTGGTGTGGCGCACTCACACAACTTTCCTTGCCGTTATGAAAATTGATCACCTGACGCTAGTGTGCACGCGCATCTCAAGTCAACTTATAAACAAAGATCTGAGCCAGCTGGTGACAGGACAATAACGCTGGAGACATACGAGGTCTGCTATCTCTTCATAGTGAATCATTTAATAGAATCAACAGTTGCCAAAAGACCTTTGCATAGATGGGGCGGAGCTCCAGAAATTTTTACAGATATGAGACTTGTGGCAGTTGATAGAGCTTATCAATTACTAGTTTTGGTATAAATTTAATCGGAATCGTTGGAGCCGTTTATGAGAAAATCGCGAAAAACCCTGTTTTTGACAACATTTTTGCCATTTCAGCCGCCATCTTGAATTGCATTTGATCGAAATTGTTCGTGTCGGATCCTTATATTGTAAGGACCTTAAGTTCCAAATTTCAAGTCATTCCGTTAATTGGGAGATGAGATATCGTGTACACAGACGCACATACACTCATACACACACACACACACACACACACACACACACACACACAACACACACACACACACACACACATACACACACATACAGACCAATACCCAAAAACAACTTTTTTGGACTCAGGGGACCTTGAAACGTATAGAAAATTAGAAATTGGGGTACCTTATTTTTTTTCGGAAAGCAATACTTTCCTTACCTATGGTAATAGGGCAAGGAAAGTAATAGCACTGTACATGAATAAACTATAAGTATTAATGTAAAACTAAAATTTGCAATCGGTATATTACTATTTCAATGAAAAATATCTTGCATACCGGTTTACAATTTACAAAAAATTAAAATATACATTTTCAATTATTTTACAATAATACATTGATTTTCAACTATTTCCTCCAACAATCAGAATAAAACCAAACTATTCAATTTATTAAACGAGAAAATAAAATAAAGTATCTAGGTTGAGGACAATGTATTAAGTCATGTTCTATAGTCAATTTGGAAAAATCTGGTGTGGTACACTCACACAACTTTCCTTGCCCATTGAACTGTAAGCCTCATTCTTAAACGAGAATAATTTAGGGGAATAACATAATGATGATTGGCGGCAACATATTTGAAACTACGATCAGACTTCTGTGAATGTGTATATATAATTGTTTTCAGAGTACTTTTTACTTTCCTTGCCCTACTACCATAGGTAAGGAAAGTATTGCTTTCCAAAAAAAATAAAGTACCCCAATTTCAAGTTTTCTATACGTTTCAAGCTCCCCTGAGCTCAAAAAAGTGGTTTTTGGGTGTTGGTCTGTGTGTGTGTATGTGTGTATGTCTGTGAACACGATAACTCCATTCATAATTGACCGATTGACTTGAAATTTTAAACTTAAGGTCCTTATATCATGAGGAATAAGAAATTCAATAAAATTCAATTCAAGATGACAGAAAAAATGGCGGATAATAACTAAAAACCCATGTTTTTCACGTTTTTCTCAAAAACGGCTCTAACGATTTTTTTCAAATTTATACCATGGATTTATACTATTTATAAGCCCATTCAACTGACATGAGTCTCATTTCTGGGAAAATTTCAGAAGCTCCGTAATAATCTTTAGAAAAATGGCGGAAAATGACTAAAAAACCATGTTTTTCATAATTTTCTCAAAAACGGCTCTAACGATTTTCTTCAAATTTATACCAGGGATAGCTATTTATAAGCCCATTCAACTGACATGAGTCTCATTTCTGGAAAAAATTCAGGAGCTCCGTCATATTCTTGAGATAAATGGCGGATAAAGACTAAAAAACCATGTTTTTCACGGTTTACTCGAAAACGGCTTTAACAATTTTCTTCAAATTTATACCATAGATAGATTCATAAGCCCTATCAACTGACATGAGTCTCATTTCTGGGAGAATTGCAGGAGCTCCGTAATATTCTTGAGAAAAATGGCAGATAATTACTAAAAAACCATGTTTTTCACGATTTTCTCAAAAATGACTTGACTGATTTATTTCAAATTCATACCCTGTATGGTTATTTATCAACTCTATCAACTGGCATGAATCTCTTCCCTGGGGAACTAATGGGGGGTCCACCCCATCCTTTAGAAATGGACTTTGTGAACTCCTTCTCGTGCATGAAATAGGTAGGTAGAGCAGTTTATAAAAATCTGGTGTGGTACACTCACACAACTTTCCTTGCTCATTGAACTATAAGCCTCATTATCAAACGAGAATAATTTAGGGGAATAACATAATGACGATTGACGACAACATATTTGCAACTACGATCAGACTACTGTATATGTGTATATACAATTGTTTTCAGAGTACTTTTTCCTTTATGTAAATTGTGAAATAAGATAATTTTTTTTTTTGAAATTCGTCAAAACAGCTGTTCTACAGATGAAATATCTTGACTATGACTGTGTTCTTTTTATAAACTGCTCTACCTACCCACGGTATATGGAAGGAGAAAAAGTAAAAACCGTGTACCAACCTACCTCATGCACGAGAAGGAGGTTACAAACTCCATTTCTCAAGGATAGTGTGGACCCCTCATTAGTACCCCAGGAAAAAGACTCATGTCAGTTGATAGAGCTAATAAATAACTATACAGGGTATGGATTTCAAAAAATTCGTTATTCGAGCCGTTTTTGAGAAAAATGAAAAAAAAATGTTTTTTTAGTAACTGTCATTTTTCTCAAGAATATTACGGAGCTCCTGAAATTTTCCCAGAAATGAGACTCATGCCAGTTGATAGGACTTATAAATAGCTATCCATGGTATAAATTTGAAGAATATCGTTGGAGCCGTTTTCGAGAAAACCGTGAAAAACATGGCTTTTTAGTCATTATCCGCCATTTTTCTCAAGAATATTACGGAGCTCCTGAAATTTTCCCTGAAATGAGACTCATGCAAGTTGATAGGGCTTATAAATAGCTATCCATGGTATAAATTTGAAGAAAATCGTTAGAGCCATTTTCGAGAAAAACGTGAAAAACATGGTTTTTTAGTAATTATCCGCCATTTTTTCCGCCATCTTGAATTGAATTTTCTTGAATTTCTTATAGTCGGGTCCTCAGGGTATAAGGACCTTAAGTTAAAAATTTTAAGTCAATCGGTTAATTAAGAATGGAGTTATCGTGTTCACAGACATACACATTCACACACACATACACACTCATACACACACACAGACCAATACCCAAAAATCATGTTTTTGGACTCAGGGGACCTTGAAACGTATAGAAAACTTGAAATTGGGGTAGGTACCTTAATTTTTTTTGGAAAGCAATACTTTCCTTACCTATGGTAGTAGGGCAAGGAAAGTAAAAAGAACACATAGTCGAGATATTTCATCATTAGAACAGCTGTTTTGACGACTTAAAAAAAATCATCAAATTTCACAATTTACACAAAGGAAAAAGTACTCTGGAAACAATTATTTATATACACATATACAGTAGTCTGATCGTAGTTTCAAATATGTTGACGCCAATCGTCAAAATGTTATTCCCCTAAATTATTCTCGTTTAAGAATGAGGCTTACAGTTCAATGGGCAGTGAAAGTTGTGTGAGTGTACCACACCAGATTTTTCCTTTGTGTAATTCGAAATTTGTGTAATATTATTGTGAAATTCGATGATTTTTTAAAAGTCGTCAAAACAGCTGTTCTACAGATGAAATATCTCAACTATGTTTTCTTTTTATAAACTACTCTACCTACCTACTTCATGCACGAGAAGGAATTCACAGAGTCCATTTCTCAAGGATGGGGTGGATCCCATTAGTTTCCTAGGGAAAAGACTCATGCCAGTTGATAGAGCTGATAAATAACTATACAGAGTATGAATTTAAAATAAGTCGGTCAAGTAATTTTTGAGAAAATCGTGAAAAACATGGTTTATAGTAATTATCCCCCAATTTTTCTCAAGAATATTACGGAGCTCCTGAAATTTTCCTAGAAATGAGACTCATGTCAGTTGATAGGACTTATAAATAGTTATCCATGGTATAAATTTGAAGAAAATCGTTAGAGCCGTTTTCGAGAAAACCGTGAAAAACATGTTTTTTTAGTAATTATCCACCATTTTTCTCAAGAATATTACGGAGCTCCTGAAATTTTCCTAGAAGTGAGACTCATCTCAGTTGATAGGGCTTATAAATAGCTATCCGTGTTATAAAATTGATGAAAATCGTTAGAGCCGTTTTTGAGAAAATCGTGAAAAACATGGTTTTTTAGTCATTATCAGCCATTTTTCTCAAGAATATTACGGAGCTCCTGAAATTTTCCCAGAAATGAGACTCATGCCAGTTGAATGGGCTATAAATAGCTATCCATGGTATACAATTGAAGAAAATCGTTAGAGCCGTTATCGAGAAAAACATGGTTTTTTAGTAATTATCCGCCATTTTTTTCCGCCATCTTGAATTGAATTTTATCGAATTTCTGATTGTCGGATCCTTATGGTAAAGGACCTTAAGTTTAAAATTTCAAGTCAATCGGTTAATTATGAATGGAGTTATCGTGTTCACAGACATACACACATACACACACACAGACCAATACCCAAAAAACACTTTTTTGGACTCAGGGGACCTTGAAACGTATAGAAAACTTGAAATTGGGGTACCTTAATTTTTTTTGGAAAGCAATACTTTCCTTACCTATGGTAGTAGGGCAAGGAAAGTAAAAAGAACACATAGTCGAGATATTTCATCATTAGAACAGCTGTTTTGACGACTTAAAAAAAATCATCAAATTTCACAATTTACACAAAGGAAAAAGTACTCTGGAAACAATTATATATACACATATACAGTAGTCTGATCGTAGTTTCAAATATGTTGACGCCAATCGTCAATATGTTATTCCCCTAAATTATTCTCGTTTAAGAATGAGGCTTACAGTTCAATGGGCAAGGAAAGTTGTGTGAGTGTACCACACCAGATTTTTCCTTTGTGTAATTCGAAATTTGTGTAATATTATTGTGAAATTCGATGATTTTTTAAAATTCGTCAAAACAGCTGTTCTACAGATGAAATATCTCAACTATGTTTTCTTTTTATAAACTACTCTACCTTCCTACTTCATGCACGAGAAGGAATTCACAGAGTCCATTTCTCAAGGATGTGGTGGATCCCATTAGTTTCCTAGGGAAAAGACTCATGCCAGTTGATAGAGCTGATAAATAACTATACAGAGTATGAATTTAAAATAAGTCGGTCAAGTAATTTTTGAGAAAATCGTGAAAAACATGGTTTTTAGTAATTATCCGCCATTTTTCTCAAGAATATTACGGAGCTCCTGAAATTTTCCTAGAAGTGAGACTCATCTCAGTTGATAGGGCTTATAAATCCATGGTATACAATTGGAGAAAATCGTTAGAGCCGTTATCGAGAAAAACATGGTTTTTTAGTAATTATCCGCCATTTTTTTCCGCCATCTTGAATTGAATTTTATCGAATTTCTGATTGTCGGATCCTTATGGTAAAGGACCTTAAGTTTAAAATTTCAAGTCAATCGGTTAATTATGAATGGAGTTATCGTGTTCACAGACATACACACATACACACACACAGACCAATACCCAAAAAACACTTTTTTGGACTCAGGGGACCTTGAAACGTATAGAAAACTTGAAATTAGGGTACCTTAATTGTTTTTGGAAAGCAATACTTTCCTCACCTATGGTAGTAGGGCAAGGAAAGTAATACGGTAATGTGATGTTTTCACAAAGACTATGGTTTACAGTGAACTCTATAGAAGCAGAATTTTAACCTGTAGTATATATTCTTTACCTGCTCTTATTGACGTATTCAGTTAAAAACAATAAACAGGGTTATGTTTTTCATGAAAATGATTAGCAATTATTGAATTACATTAGCATTAGTTTGCAATATAACATATTGTCTTACATAATTATAAAACAATGTTATGAACGCAGTTCATCACGTATCAACCAATTCAAGCAAGAATTTATCATCCTGATTCTACAATCAACTTCTACTCTTGTTTGAAAAATGAATTTCTCAAATGCTATCGATTCTATTTATTTATTTATTTTATATTGGGATGATATTTTATAAATTGGGATGAAAAGAAGTTTTGGACTGTTGTCTATTTCTTTGTCCTTAAGTTGATTGTAAATGATAAATAAACAAATAAATAAATTTTTACTCAGTACTCAACAGCCATCTTGAATCAAGATTTCCAGAGGATTTTCCAACAAGAAATGTAGTTTGGTGGCGCTCTCTCTCACCTGTAACGGTATCCACCACTTTCCACTGTCCCCCGGGATCGTCGACCCGTGTCACCAGCATTATCGGCGAGATTTGCGCAATTTTTGCTGTCAACAATTGCAACAAACAGCCAACACATACACAATGCCTCGCCCAGTGTACACTGATGGATGGAGCTAACGTATAACGTGGTGAAAGGGGGGTCTTACTCAGGGGGGAAGGGGTTAACTAGAACCGAATTGACGAGCACTAGGAAGGCGACTGCCAACACTAAATATCGACTTGCACCTCACCTCCATATCGCGTGGTTCATGGTCTACGTATCCATGACAATGGCCACAACAAATATCTATTCTCAGATGAACTTCATGAAAAATTATTCCCATGGCTGCCGCCATTTTCCTTTCTGCTGGCTGCGTGCTAACACACACAGTGAATGTGAGGATATAAGCCGGTAACAACAACCCTGTTGCCACAATTGAGTGATTGTTCTATAGTAGTGGGGGGAGTAGGTTTGCCACAATACGGAAATCGTACAATCAAACGACCTTGACAGCACTTTGAAACTTTTTCCAATTTGCGAACCAGCGTGAGTTTTTCTTTCAGGTTTTCTTGGGGTGATTTTTCCAAGTTTCACCAAACATCGTAGAACAGCAGTCTTAGTATAGCGATCCAGATCTTTTCAGGTTATGATATTGATAGCAGAGTAGTTTACTACAAAAATCAATAATTTAATTAAGGAAATGTATTCTGTCACTGATTTCTTCCAACTATCAACGAGGATTAGGATTTAGGACAGCAAGTAGAATTCCAGATTTATTTGGAAAGATTGATGGGGAAACTGATCTTGTATAATCTAGAAAGCAAAATGTCATCAGAGATGTAGAAAACTTGGAGAAACACTAAATACACTGGAAACTTCTGAATCTGATTGAATGACTATTCGCGCATATACTTATTTCGGATAGATACATTGAAGATAAAATATGGCAGCAATATGAATAACAACCTGATAGGAAGCGTTAATTAAACTAAGGCAAGAGAAGAGAGAAGATTGGAACGAAACGATCAGATGAATAGATACATGTCTGTCAAGATTCTTTTTGTTTGTTTCATACAATAATCAGTTTTATTTTAAGATTAAATCGAAAATTGAACTATTGTACCAAAATTAAATTATCTAAATTAACTATAATTTAAATTCCGTAATTTGAATAATTATAATCGAATTTTTGTTTATAATTCATAAAAGATTTAAACTTTTGTATTTTGTTTTGCAAGTTGGCAAAACTGCTGTTGAACAGCTGAACTGTTACCCTGTATTCACTACTGAATGCTTCTTCACTAATTCATTGGATTTTGGCATTGTCTGACTTAAAATTTAAGAAATTGTTTCTTCTTTTCGTTCTGTATTTATCTTTCAACATGATTTAATATTGCCAAAATAGGCTTCGGCCATCTTTACTATGTTTTGATACATGACATGTTTAACAATGTTTTGATTGAGTCTTTTTTAAAACCCAGATGGGTAAGTTTGATACTTTTTTCTAAATTTGTAGATCTTGAATTAGCTTGTAGACTTTTATCACTTTCTCATGTTCTTGAAATTTCATCTATATTATTTTTAAAATATTGTTATATATCTTCATATTTTGATCTTTATACCGAATTCGTTTAATATCTCTTATTCTCATTAACTAAAGACAAATTTACGTAACATTACAATTTTTCTACTTTATGACTAGACCTAACCTGTTCTACCGTCTATGACCTAATTCTCAATTATTAAATTTTTATTATTTTACATCTGTTCTTTCTTACTTTTATAATGTCTCTAAATTTATTTTATTTTCTGGAAATCTCATTCTCAATTTGATATGTATCTTTTCTGTATTTGTTACCTACTGTTTTTACAAATCTAGACAAAGCTATCCTGTTTTAACAAGTAATAATTTTGTATGTAAAATTATCAGATTGTTATTTGTCCATACAGGTTTTTGATTAATGTTAAATATGATTAAATTGAGGATATCTTGAACACAACCTGCTTGTACAACAAATCTAACTACTACTGGACCATGGAATTTAAGTAAACTAGACTAAACATCATGAAGATACAGGAAAGTAAAGTAAATACTTCTAAATTTCGGTAAGCTGCATCATCAGATTTCTACATTCTCTTCAACTACATATTTTCTTCTCTTCGCAAATTAATAACTTGGAAATCTTTCAAAACGTTGATTGAAATTTTAAAGGGGTAGCACTACTTCCTAAATTCATGAACTCTAAATTTAAATCTATATCAATCTTTTGTAATTCTGTACTTTGTGACAATCATAGTTTCTTCTCAATTTTCATATTTGTTTTGAGGAATATATATTATTTTCTTGACTCTCTCAAATTTCGAATTTTCTTAACCTGATTTCTTTCATGATATTGAGCTGCTGACATGATCCACCGACTCTGGGGTTCATTGGATTGTTTCTCTTGTTTGCAAGTAGTTTATTATTGAACTGGTTGTAACACTATGTAAAGTGGAAAAATGGTAAGTGGATCCTTTGTTCATTGGTGAATAAAATGTGAAGATCAATACGACACGAAGGAAGTGTGTCATGAATTAATTTCCCAGAGTGGTTTCACACTGACAAAGCAGGTAGTAGGTACAGGGGAATAATTTTGTAAATGCTCCCAAATTTCATTTCAAACGTCTCCATTAATCTTTAACCCAATCCAGAGCTAGGGCTCGCGATGTGACAGGTAGCTGCTAGCGAAATGCGCTGACGCAGCTCTATTCAATGTGCATCATTTGTGGCGGTGACAACTATTGAAACGGCATCGCACCTCGATTTGGAGACCGACTGCGACTGGAGCATCACCAATGGTGCAAACCATCAATCTTCAGCCTGCTTACGAGCCGCTCTCCTGCAAGTGGTCCCACACATCACCATGGTCTGTTCTTCAGCATGTCAAAAACGAGCGCTGCTACAATTAGTCTCTTCTCTCTTTCCGACAACAAAAAACGACACACTCTCTCAACCAGCAACCGTCGAAAACATTAATCACAGTTTATTGAAACGCTCTCGAACCCCTTTTAATGGCGTTGCTGCTAATATTAATCAACAGGCTCTTTCTTTCAGTGCCGGATTTGTGTTATTAATTGGAAAAATTACTCGATACAATGGAAAAACAAATAATGATCGATACTGGCTTCACAAATGGAATTCATTGTCAACAATGGATAGAAAGAATGATTATATTCCTATAGAGCATTTTACAGGGAAGATTGAGCGTTAATTTTTAGAGAAATTGAGAAATAGCAGAAGTTTTGGACAATGAAATAAATAAAATGAGAAGATGATATTATTTTGACAAAAAATTTATATAAGTTTGAACAAGTGAGCCAGCCTCAGAACTTGAGAACTAGCTCTAAAAATCTGGTGTGGCGCACTCACACAACTTTCCTTGCCGTTATAAAAATTTATCACCTGACGCTAGTGTTCCCGCGCATCTCAAGTCTACTATTAAAAGATCTAAGCCAGCTGGTGACAGGAATAAATCACTGGAGACACACGAGGTTTGCTATCTCTTCATAGTGAATGATTTAATAGAATCAACAGTTGCCAACAGTTTGCAATTGAAATAATAACATTTTCGAGCTTATTACTTTCCTTGCCCGATTACCATAGGTAAGGAAGTATTGCTTTCCAAAAAAAATTAAGGTACCCCAATTTCTAAATTTCTATACGTTTCAAGGTCCCCTGAGTCCCAAAAAAGTGGTTTTTGGGTATTGGTCTTTATGTGTGTGTGTGTGTGTGTGGTGTGTGTGTGTGTGTGTGGTGTGTGTGTGTGTCTGTGTGTGTTTGACTTGAAATTTGGAACTTAAGGTCCTTACAATAAAGTATCCGACACAAACAATTTCGATCTGATGCAATTTAAAATGAATTGAGAGATAGAGAGTTCCACATGATATCATTTGATTCAGAGTTTTATAATCTAAAAAAAAGGCGAGAGCAAATTTTTCTGTCCGATTACGAGATTTGGTAGAAATAGCTGAAAACTGGAAAATGAGCCGAAAATACGAGGTTTTTGGGCACAAGGAAATTTTGCATGAAGAAATTGGTTCTGGACTTCTCTTAGGAACCCAAATAATATATTAAAAAATCAGAACTACAATATAAATTGCATGCACCAATGTATATAGTGACTGGACTATAAGCAGTATTCTTAATTTTATTATTGAGGAGAAGGAGGAGAAGTGGGAGGAGGAGAAGAAGTTGAAGGAGGAGGTGGAGGGGAGTGGGTGGAGTGGGAGGAGGAGTAGGTGGAGGAAAAGGAGAAGTAGGAAGAGGAGGAGGAGTGGGTGAAGGAGGAGGAGGAGGTGGAGGAAGAGATGGAGGAGGAGAAGGAGAAGGTGGAGGAGGATGAGGAGGAGGAGGAGGAACATTTGGAGGAGGAGGAACAGTTGGAGTAGGAGAAGGAAGAGTGAGGTAACGAGGAGGAGGAGGAGAAGGAGAAGGTGGTGAAGGAAGAGGAGGAGGTGGAGGAGGATAGTTGGAGGAGGAGGAACAGTGGAGTGAGGAGAAGGGGGATTAGGTGGGGGAGAAGGAGGAGTAGATGAGGAGGTGAAGGAGGAGGAGGTGGAGGATGAGGTCGTGGAGGAGAAGGAGGAGGAGGAACAGTTGGAGGAGGAGGAGGAAGAGTAGGGTGACGAGGTGGAGGAGGAGTTGATGGGGGAGGAGGAGGAGGCGAAGGAGAAGGTGGTGGAGGAAGAGGAGGAGGTGGAGGAGGATAGTTGGAGGAGGAACAGTAGGGTGAGGAGGAGGAGGGAGAGTAGGTGGGGGAGAGGGAGGAGTAGATGAGGAGGTGAAGGAGGAGGAGGTGGTGGATAAGGTCGTGGAGGAGGAGGATAAGGAGGAAGGGGAGTAGGTGGGGAGGAGGTCGAGGAGGAGGAGGAGGCTTGAGTTACTATTCATCTCAAGTTTATAAACACTTCAAAGACTTCGTATAGAATTTATATACTTTAAATGTATATTTAGAGTATGGATATTTCATACTCGAATACTATAGAGATCCTACTACTATACTATTACTATAGTGAAAGAGAATAACTATATATGATTACCTAC
Source organism: Nilaparvata lugens (assembly GCF_014356525.2). Taxonomy (NCBI): domain Eukaryota; kingdom Metazoa; phylum Arthropoda; class Insecta; order Hemiptera; family Delphacidae; genus Nilaparvata; species Nilaparvata lugens. The sequence goes on along the minus strand of NC_052508.1, from coordinate 33,396,808 downwards.
CCAATTAGTTCTATATTACTGTTAAGTAGTAACTTACTAAACCAATATTCCGACTCCACTTTTTGAAAGGCAAATAACATCGATGGACAACAAGAGTAGCTCGTCCATTGCGGGTGAGGAACACAAACTGCACTGCACAACTCAATCGATAGCGAACTGAATAGAATCTCAGCACTTCTTCTGTGGTGTGACTCTCTTGAGGTTTGTGTTAAAGTTGGTGTCGTATGAACAGAGGTTTTGAGCAAACTTGGCTCAAAGCCAGATTTGCGTAAACCTGGCTTTGAGCCAAGTTTGCGCAAATATCGGTGTCGTGTAGACCCGGGGACCCGGCATAAAAGACTTATTTTCGCTTTTTATCACAGCTGTTATATTATGTGAATACTCTCATTGAATGAAATCATATCATTGAAGTATGGCGAGCAATTTCCGTTTGAATAATGTATGTTTGTGTATATGTTTGTATGTCGGACGGATCCCAAAATCGGCTCTAACGATTTTGATCAAATTGAGAATATAGTGGGTTCGCGATAAAAAAAATATTTTGGAACAGGTCTCTAGGAAAACGCGCTGAAGTTCCTTAAGGGGCATGTCTAGGAAGGCTGTTCAAAAAGTGTAGTACTAGGTAAATTTAACTGATGAGATGGGGAGCGGAGTGAAAAAGCATGCTGGCCCACAAACATTTTGGTCTTCATAGCTCTACTCTCTCTCAAACGACGCGCTCTCTCACACATCAGTCTTCTCTTTCTAGAGAAAGAAGTTCATTACTTCAGTAGCACCACTATCACAATTGACACGCGCACTCACTCTCACATCAGTCCAGTCTTCTCTTCCTAGAAAAGTCCATTATTATTATTATTATTATTATTATTATTATACACTGCATTGTCTACTCATTCTGCGGCTGTTCTAACATGACTGATCTTCTTTTGAGTAGCCTGGCTATAGATTGTATTCTATTGCTTCAACAGTGTTATCAAAGAACACTTCATTTGACTAATTCTTCTAAATCGACATACAAGTTCATTAATATATGAGTGCACTATCCATATATATAAAAGCGAAATGACACTCACTGACTGATTTACTCACTCACTCACTCGCAGAACTAAAAATCTACCGGACCAAAAACGTTCAAATTTGGTAGGTAAAGTTGGCCCTTTAGAGGCTCACTAAGAAATCTATTGGCGATATTTTAACTCTAAGGGTGGTTTTTAAGGGTTTAAAGTTCGAATTTTAGCATGTATATATTCTTCTTATTCCAATATCTTAAAATTATAATTGAAATGTCCATACCATATGTTAATATAAAACTATAATCTAGAGAGAGTACCTCTTCTAGCAATTTGAAAATTTGGCATAGCTGCAAAAATTATCTATCATATTTTTCTTACCCATTTTACACTAATATAATCAGCTGATCATTGACTATTTGAATATAAAATATCAAGGAATAAAACATTTATTTAAATTGAGGATTGAATTTATTTAATTGAGGATTTTTGCTAGTGATATCAGAGATATCATGTTTTGCCATCTGCCAAATGTTTCAAATCACAATGTAACAGAATAGGAAATATCTTAAAAATCGATTATTTGGAAATTTGAATATATTTTTCAACAATTAATTGATATTATTTACAAGTATTGATCAAGTTAAACAAACTTGAACTGTTTGCAAAGTTGTATGGTTTATGTAGTTCTCAATAGAGGTTATTGATTTTCAGATTTTATAATAGCCTACCAGTACATACACTTATCAAATTTTGCCATCTTTTGATAATTGGATTATAATACAAACCGGTAGAAGAGTGTTGAGATATATGTACTTATCAATATTTGTCAACTTGGGGTTTGGAAGAAAATGCTCTATCAGGCTTGAGCAAGGCCTATATCTCAGCTATTTAAAGAGATACAACATATTTAGTTACTAGCAGGTAACCCGAGCTTCGCAAGGGTCTTTCTTAAAACTTGACGTAATGAAATCTAGAAGAATTCAAAATAGGCCTATGTACAGTGAGTCAGTCATTCTATCAGGGCTCGAATAAATTTGAAATTTTAATTAAATAAAACTGGAAGAATATAATTTCTTTATCTAAATAACAACACCTTCATTGAAAGACCTGCATGCGTTTTCATATTGCCGATACAGCATTGATGAAACTGTAGACGTTTATTTAGCATTTGTCTCAAGAATTGTTCTAGCTGAAAATTTAATAATCCATGCCACGTGTAGGCCTAAACATTGCATCAGGAAAACGAAGTTTCAAAACTATGTTTTTCAGGTAGAAAGCAATATAGAAAGAGATGTACCTTTTTTAATTTCGACCATATGATATGGTGATTTTTTAATGAAATCGAATGTACCATTAATGAAATTTAAACATTAATTCTGAAAAATCTAAAAAGAAAATTAAAATTTGGTCTTCCAGGTGCACGAGATTGATACTTTTAGAATCTATGTGCAAAATTTGGAAATCTAAATCATTCCCGTTTTTCCGGTATGCAATCCACAAGTTGACATGTTTTGATGCAAACGAACACATGAACAAACACAACCCCACTCTCTCTTATTATATAGATAGTACCATCTTATAGATCTAATTTTTCTGAACACAACCATATGCATAACTCAATATGTTCAAAAATGTGACTTATCAACTTGTGTCATCTACCCACAGAGTTGTTCTGGTAACTAAATTAAAAATTTTGTCACATTTGGCATTAAGTTGAGTTGACTTTGTTAGGTTGGCACCAAGTTTAAGATTGAAATGCATTTATCCAGGACCTCCTAAATACCAATTTATCCAGTACCTCCTAAATACCTATTTAGGAGGTCCTGATTTATCGCGGAAAAATTGATTAGGTACTGCTACTTCAATCAGAGCTATTCCTGGGAATATTATATTACTACTAGCCGTCAGGCTCGCTTCGCTCGCCATATCCGTCTAGCCCTGGACCCCCGACTGGATTGTCCAAGAATGAGATCAGCAGGCTCGCTTCGCTTGCCTGCATTTTTCATTTGAGCATTTTTATCATATGTTACGACGATCCAGTCGGGGGTACAGACTAAATGTCTGGCTAAACGGATATGGCGAGCGAAGCGAGCCTGACGACCAGTATTATATAGATACAGTAAGTGCTGAAGGCTGTTAATAAAATGGTTCATGCATAGACAAATAAAAATCATGATTCTTCATTCTTGAGATTTAAATATATTTATTTTGATTCTAGATAGGAATTAATTTTTCCAGTAATAATATTGTTTGGAGTACATGATCAAATATTTCAATGTATTTATGTATATTATCAGGAAAAATCACAAACAAAAAATGATTCCAATAATATTATAATAAATCAAATCAAATTGGTTTTTATTATCCATGATAACATGAAACAGCTGTTATATAGCTAAGGTGAACGTTATATTTTGAGCTCAAAATTTAAGTGGTTTTATTCTCTATTTTGTGAATTTAACGTTTTTTTTACAAAAGTTTTACTATCAATCTATCAAAATTTAAAATTGTTTGTTTTAAACTAATCTATACTCTCAGATTGTGATTTGGTGTAGAAAATTGAAATGGACATAACCTATGTATAATATTTGCACAATTTGAAACTGAATTAGGAAATTGAAAAAGTTTTGGGCAATAGCATGTTTTTTCTTTCCCGATCATTATATTGTTTGTGGTAATCTAATAAATAAATAAATAATTAACAGGGCACAAAAATTCAAATCATACAACAACGCTAAATATTATAACGCTACAATGATTCATAAGCATAGTTTTATTCAGAAGCAAAGTACTTGTGACTGTATTAGCACGATTCAGAACTGGGCTAATATACGGTAGCAAATATTACGAGAAGTACCTAATTCCTGATTCACCAAAACAAGTGCAGATCACCATGTACAACGGCCTGTAAACAACTGAACAATGGACAGTTGATAACTGTCTATTTTATAAACAATCGAATTCATTTCTGGTCAATTATGAATTTAATAGAATCTACCGCGCAGGCGCCAGCAGGCGCCTAAACCCAAAAAATTTATGATTCATATAAGCATAATTTTATTCAGAAGCAAAGTATTTGTGATTCTGCACGATTCAGAAAACATTCCAAAGAAGATCGTCAGTCCTTACAATATTGACCCTATTGGAAACCCCCCCTCACTACAATGACAAGGACGCAGTCTGCGCAATCTCCCCCCCCCAACGTTACCACTCCTGGACAATGACAATGTACAGTGTCATACTGTACATTAGTTTTTGCATTTCACCTTTCTTCCAATTGAATACTTGTACCCTATTACTACTTCAAAGAAAGTAAATGTAAATGAAAAAAAGTGAACAGAGAATTGGCTTATCTTGGAAATCTTGCAGTATACTAAAAGTATTTTTTTATTGCAGAAATTTTCGTTGAAGCATGAACTATTATTCATTCATATTATCCAATAACTTACTTTTTCTCGAGAATTTAAGAAAAAAACATGTAAAACTTCATCTCTCTAAAACTAAATTTTTCCCGGGTAGTATCATGTAAAGTTCTTGGGTTGAATTTGAATTGCCATGCATGGCCCAACATGGATAATAAAGAATTCGATGAGAGAAGAATGAACCATGTCTCCAAAATAGCTGTACAAATAGAATATAGTACAGATCTCATATGATATTGAAATTAAATGGGAATAAATAATAATATGGATGTCAAACTCCTGTATAAGCATATAGAATAATAGAGCATATTATATGAATATAGTATGTAACATAAAACACAATAGCGCAGACAAGAAGACGGGCAATATCTCATTGAACAAAAACAATCAATTGTTTCGACAACAGAAAACCAGTTTTCCGGTTCTCCGGTGTGAGTGTGTGTACTCACATTCATAGCAGTTGGGAATGTGTTAGTGAGTTCGACCACACTTTTTCGAAAGGCTAGTAGGGAATTGAAGCTTTCTCGATATAGAGTTCTTTGCAGGTACTTCGTTCTAGCGTGTTTCGGACGCTATTTTCCAACCGATAATCATGAAAATGGTACCAAATTGTTCAGAAAGATTTGGACATCTGGCGCCGTACCGCCAAATTTTGATATCACTTATCAATTTTTTCCTATTGAACGTCAAACTTTGCCAAATTTTCTCCAAGTTCATCGAATTTTAAAGTCATTTTATAGTTGGAAAATTGGAATTTGGCGGTACGGCGCCAGATGTCCAAATCTTTCTGAACAATTTGGTACCATTTTCATGATTATCGGTTGGAAAATAGCGTCCGAAACACGCTAGAACGAAGTGCCTGTTTCAGCCCTTTTTCCGAATTATAACATTGCTCTTAAGGGCCCCTTCACACGGGCGATTCTTTCGTTGACCAATAGTTCCCAAAAAGATGGAACATGTGCTTTTTAAATGTGAGTCGACAGACTGGCAACCGTGATAGAAAAATTCTGCCAGAAAATAGAACCTGTCCTATTTCCAGAGGAGAGCGATAGTAATAGCGCATATGGCTCTGCATACAAACGTTCACACTGGTTGATTTTAGTCACCGGAACTCATTCGTCACACCTTTCGGGGGACACTAGCCTTTGTTTGTCTGCTTATTGTTTCCCTACATCAAAAAACTCGAAACATTGATTTCAAGATATTTATGTTTTTTAATATTATAATAATCTACTCGACTCACTGAGTCCATAGAAGTTTGATTTTTGTTTCTACGACCAAAAATAATAATACTTTTCTGTAAAGTTTACAAGTAAAGTTTCCATAGTACAAACTCATACTCATTGGTGAGTATATTTCGAAATGATTCCAATTGATTAAATACAAGGTCATTATTTTCATTATTTAATTAGAAAAAATGATAAAAGCTTTCTAGAATAAACATTATTGCTTCTAAATCATATCACACATTCCAATTAACTAAGTAGCTGTAGTAAGTAGCTAATAGTAAGTGGCTGTACCGTGAAAATATTATCACTTCTGAAGTCAATGTCATTCAAGCATTCATAATTCTCAACTTAACAACTAGAATTGGTATAGGTAAGTAAATATAGATGTTATTGTAAGACTTCTGGGAATTTCGACTTCACATGGAACAAAGGGGTTATTGAACTTCAGAAGCAAACTCTCGGGTATTTCATAGATAAACTATGAAAAGATAGGCAGGTGTTTCAAAATGAACGCACATACAAACAATATTGTCTACCAGGTAAAAATATATACAGGTGAACCTGTCAAAGAGAACAAATAAATAATATTGTTATGTACGGTAATGGAGAATCAAGAAAATTCTATTTGAATTCTCACGCTGTGATTATTTCCTAATTCCACGTACGCTATTGAACATAGAAAAGCCAAAAAGAAGCAAACATCGAAAAATTACTTGAAAAATCTAATAGTAGACGGGAGATTCTCCATTAAAGAATTTTATCTCCAGGATAAAGTTGATAAAAAATTAAAAGCGAAGAAAATGTGGCGTGAGCGAGTAAGAAAGTATAGGCAAAAAAAGGAAATAGATTGGCAGTGGGTTCGTGAAAGCTTCAGTAATCTGAAACCTTCAACAATGTTGAAACAAACAGTAGAGCGAGCGCACCTCTGGCTATCGTCTTAATGGTTGGGGGGGGGGGGTTGAGAGCCCCCTTCTTTACTCTGGTTCTTCAACCTTCCATCACCTCCTTTTTCCTTTTTGCTCAAGTCTCGGCAATAAAGTTCCTAATTCCCATCGCCCAGGGCTGCCAACTTTTCTCCAGGCGCCCAAATAGCCCCTCCCGGCCTTGGAATCATTCCAGTAAATCTCGGCGTGTTGGCACTCTTGATAGCGATTACTAACGAGCCTAATCAAAGGTTAAATCTAATTAGTTGGCCTTTGCTGGTTTCCAATATTATCATCAACTACGACTTTCGACAAAAGTAGCGGTCATGCATAGAGAGGGTAGGCCTACCTAATTGACTTCACAAAGATCAATGCTAAACTCACATGATACGTTCACCAATTCATTTCTATGATCACACCGCTTATCTTCACATAGTATTCCAGTTTTTGAATAGGTGAAGAAATTCGTTTACCGACTTGCTACGTATTTCAAATCATTTTACTTAGAATTTAAGAACGCTACTTGCTCCAAAATATTCAATTTGAGATTAAGAAAAAACCAGGAAAGAAACAATATACAGGTATGAGAAAATGAATTGTATGGCAGGTCACGTAAGTTACCTAATCTTGAAATTGACTCATATTTAAATAAAAATTTAACTGAATTATTTAATTAGATTCCCTATTTTGCAGTTAATTCCGTAAATACTGTTTAAAAATCAGGGAAGTTAATGGAAACAATAGACAAGTATGAAACTCAGAAAATGAATTGTAGGGCTGGTTGGCTGGTCACGTAAGTTACCTGATCTTAAAATTGGGAGTTTAAAAAAGAAGTTAAAAAATTCTTGTAACTAGATCATTCAGTTTTTTTATATCTTAATCCTAATTAAGAAGAGATTTCAATTTGAATACATTCTTTGAAAATATTTTTTTGGTAAGGGTACTGCAGTGAGATCTTCGTATAATGGTAGTGGAAAAAGATAGAACAGCGTTGCCGATTATCTACCTTGCCACTGCCTTTTATAGAGGATAGCTGACTACGGTATATCTGATGTAATTTCAGCTGTTTATTCATGTTTGATACGATCAATTTTATTTTATTCAAGAGAATATTTTTTCAATGGTAGTCTACTGTAATAAATATTCGTAATTGACAATAAATATTTCGTTAATGAATTATATTTCTGAATTGTTAAAAGACGATTTGGCAACGTTTCGGAGCTAGAAAAGGGTAGCGCTATCTACTTTGTAGAATGATAGACAAGGAGAGCAACACGAATGTCAATCAAATACTGCCATTAATTATTAGGAATTCTGAATTCCTAGTTTATATGATTTGGACTCGAAATTGGACAAAACTTATGAAGTGATAAGCATGACCTACTTTTAGAAAAATTCCATTCAAATTTGGGAAAGGAATAGTTTTGGGCTAGCCTGTTGTTCCTTTCCCAATCATTCATAGTTGAGAATGATATTATATCTAACAATGTATAAATAAATAATACATAAATAATTACAACGTGGAACTCACTATAGAGCGGCTATTCAGTCAATGAAAGGATTGACAGATTGACGAACGAACCATTTAATAACATATTATTACAGTATTTTGTAGTAGACTGACTTACAGTCTCCACTATAAATCGCTCCAACTTAATACCTAAAAGTATTAAGGCTGTATCTAGAAAATGACAGCCTCGGTCAAAATGACTAATTCCTCATCAACCCTTCTTTGAAAATATTATGAACAGTATGAAAATTGTAGCTGATAGGGAACAAAAATCTGCAATTAGGAGGAAAACGGGTAAGAGGGAAAGAGACAGGAAGTGAGGGACAGGCTCACACAGTGGAAAAGGGCCTGATAGCTTAGCTTTAGCCTTTTGCGAATGGAGAGTCGAGTCGGTGCTATGCTATGCTATCTGCAGTGCGCAACCCAATACAAAAGACAAAGAGTGCACAGCTATGCAATGCACAATCCACGCGTCCGTCTATGATAAATTGCTGCCATTAAAAGTATTGCTGCCTATAAACACCAGCTCCACTGAAAATATATTATAGGCACAACGACAAATTCCCACAATGCACAGAATTCAAACGTGAGAAGGCATGGGGAAGAATAATACTTGCAGAGACAGCAGGAATAATGCAATCAATGCTATTCATATAGCCGGGTCATTGAAGTAGATCTCAGTTTTGGATTGTTCCAAAATTATGTATGACATTGGTTCTAAAAAATAATAGTGCATGTAAACTGTTAAATAAAACTCAAAAGTAAGAAATTATAATACTAACAGAGTACACAAGAAGACACAAACATTAATCACATCATTTATATGTTATCCATCACATAACAGATAAACTATCAAAAAATATGAGAATTTTCAAGACAAACATGAGAACCCCTTGATTACAAAGAATATAACCACAATGATTAATGTATTATTACAATGACCTGAATTAATGCTACTGCTATAAAAAATTAAATTTAATCGAAAGATCAAAACAACAGTCGAATACTTTATCACAATTCATCACCTTTAATGTTTAAGTAAGGGTATATTTTCAATATCTTAAATTACACAATCATGGTAAAACGAATATAAACGAGCCCTATTTACAAAGCCCTACTTTGAAGAGCTGGAGCAAGTTTTTCCATTTTTTGTCGAATCGGTGACAGCTGAAGCTATCAACAAAAGTTTCCGTCAAATAATAAAAGTTAGCAGCGGAAAGTTTTCACTTTTCATGATAAATTATGCACGAAGGCATCACTACCCTCCTGATAGCAGTCATAATAAAGAGAAGATTAAATCATGGCGTCCAACGGTCTAATCTGGTGGAGGAGGGGGAGTAGGTAAGGTGGTGTTGTAAATAATTATCAACTAGACTCGCTCTTTGTAGTTGAATACAAAGCAATTGGCGATGATTCCATTCAGCTGCATTTCATTCGTGATTCAATACACCGTGGGTGCTAAATGACCTGTATTTAGTGTTTAGATTGTTGATGATCATTCGTCATATTTAATAAACTGAAAACTGAATGGACTATACTGAGTGGCGGATTTGCTCATGGAAAAAGTTGAAATTTGGATATATTTTCGAATTAGGACTTTGGTAACTATTTATTCCGTTATTAGAGTGCAAATGAATGCATTTTTCAAGAGAGGGAAGTTTTTTGAGATTGTCATTCTTGAGTGCCATTAGAATATTTTCATTTCAGTGAACGAACATCTACTCTCTTTGTAGTTAATTTAACTACAAAGAAAATTTAATTTTTAATTGATAAATTGGTTACTAGTAGACCTAATTAAAATAGAATTTCGATTTATTTTTCATATGAATAACTTTAATTCAGTCAAATTCGCTTTACATGATTCTAACGTAATTTTATTGAAGAAGGAAAATGATGGAACATTTAACAGAGGGACAGTTAGAAACTTGAAGAGCCCCTCTGATGAGTGTGAGTACTTGAAAGGAGAGGCCTTGCGTACGTACACTGTTAGGTTAGGTTAAGTTCGGAGGCGCGGTGGTGGCCGAGGGGCAAGCTAACAGAATGAGATTTTAATGACTGGTGGTTTTAAAAGAGCGCCAGCTTTCACGGACTTGAAACGAGCCCCGCAGCCATCTCAAATACTCTCCCCTTCCTCCCCAACCAACCACTCCACCTGGCAAGGGACAACTTTATAATCTGACTCTGTTGGCAAATGGCAAATGGAAAACCTGCGCCAACGGCAATTTTCCGATTTGCTGACATGGGAAAAGTTTCTATTTTTTTATGCGAGCACCCTCTCAAAAGTCAATATACAAAATGAATGACACCAACGAAGAGATGGGACACATCTCACCCATCTATCGAGTTTTGACCAGATAAAATTAAGTATCTAATCTATTTAAAATTGGTATCAATCTATTTGAATTGAATGAGTTAGGGTAGTTCAGGCAATTATCATTCAAGTGTACATGGCCAGAATTATTTTGATCAAATAAGAGTTCTATTAAACTTGGCTACACTTATGGAGTTGACACTGATAAACATAACTGCCACAAGCTATTACATCCGTTTAAAATAGAACCATTTTCAAGTATTTAAAATGATAATTTATCGCAAATAATTTGTAATTGTTTGTAGTTAACCATCAAATTTAGAGATTACAACTTTGTTTACAATATTGAACAGCTGTTTTGAATGTAATCAAGAAATTAGTTAAAATGAATTCTCTATACTACTGACCTTACGTTTGAGACAAAACTATGATATAATTACTTCTAAAACTAATAATTATTGTAAAAGGATAAGAGTTTCAAAATAAAAAAATATATCTATTATTGTTAAAATAATTTATTAATGGAAATGTACAATATGTTAAATATTATAAACTAGCGAGTAACCCGTGCTTCGCAAGGGTCTTTCTTAAAACTTGACGTAATGAAATCTAGAAGAATTCAAAATAGGTCTATAAGAATCCTCGGTTGATTAAGAATTTATATGCTGCATTTCAAGTAAATCAGTATGACCACCTTTCAATTAAAAAAAGAAGTTGGATTCAAAATGGCGGAAAAAATTTGGGTGTGACGGAAGCCCTGTTTTTATCATTCGAAAAGGATCCCCAATCATACCTATCTTCTAATTTCCCTTTTAAGAGAAATCTTCTGCTGCTTCCATACAAACTGGAAACTGGAAATTGGTCTATAACCACCCTCGGTTAAGCAAGAATCTATATCCAACATTTCAATTTAATCAGTCCAGTAGTTCTGACGTGATAATGCGTCAAACATAATTTCCCTATACTTTACACCTGCATAGGCTACGTTTATAATCCAGTTCTTTCCTTTATTATAGTATAGAAGATGATACATGGATGGATGATCATTGTTATTTTACTAAAAGATAGAATAAGATGAATAGTTTCCCTTTCAGAGGGAGTTTTGACAACCCACAAAACTCATTTTTCATTTGAAGATATAACGAAAAGGTGCATATGACCTTATTTTTTTGCTCAGCTTGCCAAAATACCCCTCATTCCAATATTAAAATTTTCGACTGACTGTACAGTGAGTCATTCATTCTATCAGGGCTCGAATAATTTTGAAATTTTAATTAAATAAAAATGGAAGAATATAATATCTTCATGTAAATAACAACACCTTCATTCATTTATTTATTCGTTTATTTAGCACTTTGTCTCAAAAATTGTTCTAGCTGAAAAATTAATAATCCATGCCACGTGTAGGCCTAAACATTGCATCAGGAAAACGAAGTTTCAAAACTATTAGCCCAGTAAATAAAGGTTTTTTCGATCCGAAAAATAAATAAAATCTGAATCTCTTACCATCGATAGAACCCTCCCAGAGGGTCATTCTCCCAAAAGTCCCAAGAAATCCCCTTGGAGCTTTCCCCCCTAGCCCCCCTCAAAGTTGAAAATTGCAGGTAATCACGGAAAATCAATTATCTCTGTACCCATTGTTCAAAATCAGTTCTATTAAGATGCCATTCGATTCATCACATTATGGACTACAATATTAGTCTTATTCATTTTTTCAATAAAACTTGCAGTTTTCTTGATGAAATAATATATATGTAAAAATTTAGGGGGTTTGCGATTTGATTTTTTTGTTTTCTTCGATTAACTTCAAAACAAGTAGTTTTAAAGGAAAATGAATAATTATTGTAGTAGTCACTTTCATTGCGAATCCATTGATGTATATTGTTATGTATTTGCGATTCAAGTTGACGCTGTGGAAGGGGAAACAGCCGACGCGGCTGACTCACTTCACCATAGTAAACAGAATAATACTGCTTTCTACATTGTATCTCATTTACACTATGGCGCTCAAAACAATTAATTTTGTCTATTGTTTTGACATGCGCTGTATCTGGATTTTCAAATTTCAATACTCTAAAAAAATATTCTAATTTTCTTGATTTAACCATGCTCACGATGAAAATCAGGATTTCGTTGTCTGCTCACTGAGTTTATTAAATTAATTATTTGAAGTGTGCCTTCTCAATACGAGTCAGAGGTATCACAATTTGATAACTCTAGTTTAAGATATTGATGTTTTTCAATGAAATTTCATGATATATATTATGTGTCCGACTCCTTCATCTTATCCTTATTTTGTGAAAATGAAGATTCAAAATTTCTTTTCATAACTTTTCTTGTGTTTTTTCTTGTTTCATTACTCTTTATAATTTTAACACTTGATAATGAAATGAATATCATCAGATCACATGAAATGAAATATAAAAGGGTAGGCCTACCTGAGATACTATAATATGATAACACTGTACTCTTGATAAGTTGAAAATTTTCAAGCTGAAAGTAGATTAATTTGTTGCACATTCGGTTCAAATATCAACAAATGTTACCAAATATTACCAATATTATCACACATAGTGAGAAAGAATTACTCTGGAGCTTTCTATTCTCACTGAACATGAAGAGGCATTACCAAGCCAGAATTGCAGTTCCATTCAAATCATTATTATCAGGATGTTATCCTCATCTCACAATTTTCCTATTTATCCTTATCGTGATTCAGAATAAAGTAGTTGATCTCTATAATCACAAAAATCAATGTACAGTACCTATAATAAATAGTAAAAATAACAAAATTTCTAGTAATAATGCAACTTTTTCTAGGTACGAATTTCAAGGCTCATAAAATGACTTTTTCTCAATCACAGGCTGAAATTCCAATGATCATCATAATAGTAATTTAATGAAAATTGTTTGTATTGTACATTGTTCGATGTAAGATAAGCTACATCTTTAAGGTAATCAACGTATTTAGGATTATCATGTTTATGAATGAAAGCGAGACTGTGATAGAAGATTAGTCAAACTGAAATATAAACATTATATACAATGCATATTTCTGATCAACTCAAATTACAAATGATAGTATCAAGCCGAAATGAATTGATTAACTGAATTTCAAAGTTATATCCACTGTTCAAATTGCACTGTGATTTCCTTTTACTTCCAAATGGATTGAATTGCCTCACTCTTCAACGTAACAATTATTGTAAAAAAACCAGTGGAATGTGAACGTCATCCAAATAGCATTTGAATTTAAATTTTCAGATCATGAAATTCATAAAAAAAACTAATTCTTGAGAGAATAGTGATGAATTGCAAACAGTGCATGTAACATTGATACAAAGCGATACAATGTGAATCAACATTGATTAATTTAATACTGGACTTATCAAATTTATATTACCGTTAACTAATATTATTTATGAAGCTTATAAAATGTAAAACCAACATTTTCAATTTTCTCTACTGGAGCAAAACATCGATAGAAAATAAAGAAGAGCCCATTATAAGCACAAAATACTTGTGTACTAGAATTCACTTGAACTAACTCATCACTTCAACCCTTCAATGATCACAATGAACTAGAATGGTATAAAAACCATAAAATTGATAATCAGGTACATTTTTCAAATAGCTTCACCCAACTAAATCTGTGAATGCCAAGTCATAAGGAATCATGTTCAATAGATTTAATTTGAATGCCTCAAATAGAAAATGATCTATTCTTTTGGTGCCCGAATCAAAATCAATATCAATCAACATTAATCGACATTAAGAAAAGCTTCTGCCAACCTTGTGATTCCAGTCTGATTCTGCTTTACTTCCATTTATAGAGTTCTCATTAAGGCCCTTGTGTAATGAATGACAAGATGCGAGTGGAAGTGAAAAATCGATATGTTAACAAAAATAATAGAAGATGATGAATCATCTTTCAATTCATCTTATACGGTAGGCTACTTTGTGCTTAAATGTGAAACACTTTCATGATTTTCCTACCTTTTATGCATGCTTACTCTTCCCTAATTTGTATGTTTGCATAGCTTTCATCTTTAGAATCTACTGAATTTTCATATTTTATCGGTTGCAAACAATATCTTTGTCAGTCATAGAATGCATGATTTAGCACATATAAGAAGCAAATTAAAATGTGAAAAATTAGTTTCATCGCATGTCAAAACAATAGACCAAATTGATTGTTTCGAGCGTCATAGTGTGAATAAGATGCAACTTAAAAAGCAGTAGGCCTACTATTTTACTGTTAGGCCGGTTACAGAGCTCGACCGACCGTCAGTGCGTATGTACCATCCTGACCGTACGCATCGATGAATCAGTTTTACACATTCAGAGCTCGACCGACCGTCAGTGCGTATGCACCATCCGGACCAGTTTTTCTGACTCACAAAATGGACGCCTTTACAGATTTTTATTGCAGCTTATTATCTTCCTAAACGAAAGATTAAAAGACGTAGATATCAAGTTCACCCGATGGTCGCCCAAAGAGCATTTCAAAGGGAATTTAGTACCATTATATACATCATTGCTTGAGGTGAAGATACATTTTTCCAAAGTTAGTAGACAGAAGGTTGGTCATTCATCTATAGTATTTTACTTGAAATGCAATTGGAGTGGGGGAACTGCAGCCGTGACGTAGGCTGTAGTACAGAGTAGGCAGAATATCGCATTCTTGAAAATCATACGGTGACGTATAGTCAAATTATACCACACAAACATTTTCTTCATCTTCTAGGTCGTGTTTATATTTTGTAGTTTGGCTATACATCAGCTTGTGAATTTCGGGGATGAGACATTTTGATTCTCGTAGAACATGTGCTCGATACCAGCATGTGTTCAGTTCAGTGCATTTATATGAATGCAATAATTCATCGGATTTTTTTGGGATCGATTTATCGGTTTATTGCAATGCATTGGTTTATCAAGATTTTTTATGGGTTAATCTGAAATTATAATAGTATAACGTTGTCTACTAACGCTTTTCCAGCTTATTAATTTTTTCGTGTCACGTTTTTAGATTCTTGAAAAACTTTCAACTTCACTTTATTCATACAAGTTGAATGAACTTGAAATATTTAACAACATCATTAGAATCGGTGATTCATTCGCTATAAGTATGGAGAATTTCTAAGTTCTAGGTCGATCTTGAAGGGATTAAAAGACGATGTATTTGAAGATACAGTGAATAAACTGTATGCTCAGTGTGGTTACTCTATCACTTCATTACTACACGTGACGTCATGCTGGCGTTCCCCCCACCACTTCGAATCTTGGAGCTGTGAGTGATCAACCTTCTGTCTACTAACGTTGACATTTTTCAACTACCTCAGAATGTCCATCAGGAATTTTGATGAGTTATTTCGAGCTTGTATCACCATTGGGAATACTTGCAGTCACTTTAAGCTACGGATCAAATAAATGTAGATAATATTAATAATATATTATATTTTTCAATAAAAATGATTAAAGAAATGCATAGAAAAACTCTGAATTCAAATATGACAATATTAATTGAATTCACTCATTATGCTATTCAATTCAATATCAGCTGATTGTCGGGTAGAGGTGTCAGTACATTGGTTATGTTGCGATCGGTCTACTAATCAATACAGCTCTGAAAGCTTCTATTTGTTTCAATAGCGCGTCAGTCGACCGATGGAACGGATGCGCACGAGCTCGACCGATGGTCCTCGTATGCTGTATAAAACGCATGGTCCTGACCGTACGCATGCGTGCCGTCAGTCCTGCTCTGTACGGATACATGGAATATCTATGGAAAAGACAAGCGCGACTGACGTACGCACTGACGGTCGGTCGAGCTCTGTAACCGGCCTTACTTATGGTGAAGAGAGTCAGCCACGCCGTATCGCGTCGACTGTTTCCCCTTCCAAAGCGTCAAATCGAATCGTAAATACATAACAATATACATCAATGGATTCGCAATGAATGTGGCTACATTAATAATATGACTAATTTTCTTTGAAATTATTTTCTACGAAGTTAATCGGAGAAAACAAAAATCAAATCGAAAAACCCCTAAATTTTTACATATATATATAATATATATATATATATATATATATATATATATATATATTATATATATATATATATATATATATAATATATATATATATATATTATTTTATCAAGGAAACTGTCTAATTTATTGAGGAAATGAGTATGATTTTTTTCCAATTAATGGTAACAGAGATTACCATTTCCTAGAGATACTGATTTCCAGTTTGCTGTTTACTATTGTGAAGAGAGTCAGCCGCGCCGTTCCGCGTCGACTGTTTCCCCTTCCACGGCGTAAAATCGAATCGAAAATACATAACAATATACATCAATGGATTTGCAATGAGAGTGACTACATTAATTGTTTGGCTTATTTTTCTTTAAAACTACTTGCTTTGAAGTTAATCGAAGAAAACAAAAAACATCAAATCACAAACCCCCTAAATTTTTACATATATATTATTTTTTCAAGAAAACTGCAAGCTTTATTGGAACAATGAATTTAACTAATACATATTGTAGTCCATAATGTGATGAATCGAATGGCATATAATAGAAATGTTTCCAATCAATGTTTACAGAGATAATTGATTTCTCGTATTTACCTGCATTTTTCATGTTTTAGGGGACTGGGGCGGAAAGCTCCAAGGGGATTTCTTGGGACTTTTGGGAGAATGATCCTCTGGGAGGGTTCTATCGATGTTGGGAAATTCAACTTTTATTTAATTTTCGGATCGAAACTGCTTTTTTGGACCTTCATTGACTGGGCTATATGTTTTTCAGGTAGAAAGCAATATAGAAACAGATGTTCCTTTTTTAATTTCGACCATATGATTTGGTGATTTTTTAATGAAATCGAATGTAGCCTACCATTAATGTAGTTTAAACATTAATTCTGAAAAATCTAGAAGGAAAATTAAAATTTGGGATCCAGGTGCACGAGATTGATATTTTTAGAATCTATGTGCAAAATTTGGAGATCTAAATCATTCCCGTTTTTCCGGTATGCAATCCAGAAGTTGACATGTTTTGATGCGAACGAACGAACACACGAACAAACACAACCCTACTCTCTCTTATTATATAGAAGCGAGCAAGATCATGATACAAGCATTATCACTGATAAGAATAGTAATATTCATTTTTGTTATTTATGATTGTAATAAGAATCTTTTGTATGAAATGTTAATATTATATAATAATTATAGAATCAACCGCATGGACTGATGTAAGAATCTCTGTGATCTGTTCAGGGCCAATCATAGGTCAGAAAAATAACACTAAAGAGGGATGATATTCAAACATGGTATTCTATTTTGTTATCAGCGACTAGAAAGGTCTTATCATATGTGGTAACACATTGTACGTTGTATAAGGGGAAATATGAGAATTTATTTACTCATAGATAATTTAAATTTATTTATTGTAAAACAAGAACTATTTTCTTACTCATCTCTGAAGTAATGTATACGTCATACTAATTCTACCAATAGCAGAATTTCTATGCAAATTGAGCAAAACGGAACCGTTCAGCCAAAAGTTTTGAGAAACGAGAGACTACTTCCCTTTTGATGCCTTCACCGTAAAGACCTTTATTCTAAAAAGTTACCATTTTCTAGTGAGATTCTTGTTCATTCAATTTATGTATTTTAATTGTTAGCCTATACTCGAGGCGATATTATTTGTTATATTTTCAAATTATTTTGTCAATTGATCGCTTCTATAAACCTAAATTTTAATTGCTCATTATTTAATTGGTGAAGGAAATAATTTCAAAAAAAACCCACGTGCTGAAGACTGAAGTTTGGACAAGCCACCGATTATAAATTAATTAAAAGAAACCACTACGCCAAGAAGGATCACGTGAGTTCTCTTTTTATTTTATGGGGCCCCACCCTTTGCTTTGAAAAAGTACAGAAATTAAGAAATTACTTCAATTTTTACTTCGCTAAATAATCTGGCCACGTCGAAAAGCACTTAATATAATACTCATACTGAATTATAATTGTAAAATTTTGTGGTCGTTCAACTGCCCTCATCTGCCTGAACCACGACCTTGATTGAGTCTAAAATATTGTAAAATTTTGGTTAAATCATTTAGAATTTCAATTTATCTATAAGAATTTTTAAACTTTGTAAAAAGAACGTGCATGATAGCAAAGCATCATAGCACAAACTCAATAAAGTCTGTCGACATTAAATTATTCAAAACCTGTCTATAAAATTCTGAAACTGCACTGTTTGTCAATTATTATTATTATTGCTCATTATATTTCAAATTTAATATTCTGTTTCCTGAGTTCGATTATTTCTTTAGCCCTTCAGATTTTGTGCCTGGCACGTTTATACTTGTTAGGTGCCGATCAAAGACGATTGTTGAAATAATTGATCCAAATCTGGATAGAGGAACAGATCTAAGTGGAAATATTGAGTGGAGTCAGATCGAGATCATATATTCTCTGTTCTTACCTGCTAATATATCAGGTTTTATCTGTGCCCAACTTCAACTTAGGAATAAATTTCCTACTACAGAGCAAAAGCAGCTGCAGTGATAAATCCACACAGTAGAGCATAAAGTTCGAAAAGATTCTGCCCTCCAAGTATTTTCTGGACGGAATTTTGTTTATCGATCCTATCCTAGACCTTCAGAATTTATTAGAGGCACAGTCCCGCAAATTATATGCATCGAGGTTTTTGCTCGATCTGTTTGATTTTATATACTGTTTTCAAAACAGGTAATAGTTTAAGGTCACCGAATCTAGTGTCTAGCAATTGCTACACTACACTACAACCTACACTTGCAAAAGAGCATTATTCTCATACAATCAGTCACTGGACGAATCAAGGGTGTGTGAGAGTTTATGCCTCCTGCAATTTGGACGATTGTACTAAATCTTGTACTGACTCAATCAATCTGGTGTTTTATAGGGTTCATTCACACACTTACAAATTTGAGGTTATAACACCGATGACTCAGTAAAAGATTTTTTATATGTGAAACGTCTCCAACTGGGTCATTGCTCAAATAATATCAGGACCCCCCCAAGGAACGTTACAATAGATAGAACAAATCCATATGAATAAATCCATATATATCTAAACAGAAATTCAATTAGAATGATCAAGCTAACAATTCTATGAAACCTATCTCAGCGACTCTTGAATAATTTTATTAATCAAACGACAGAGAAGATGATATAACAAGAAAATGTTACTAGGGAAAACGTATACAAGAGTAAAGCGGACTGGCATATAGAGCACTTGGCTTCATTTCACATACAATGATACACAAACCATGTATCGATATGAATGCAAATTAAACAACCAACAACTACCTGCATGTAGCTAGGAGCTACACACGAGAGAGGAAGAGATAGACCTCCAGCTCTACACGGTAACAGCTCATAGTTGTGTTGTTTAGCTTTAGATCAATCGCATTGATGATGTTGCTTTGTATTTGTACGTTTGTTGGTTTAGCATGATGTATTGATTGGGTTTGGCCGTATTGATGGTGTTGTGTGGCGGTGCAGTGCAGGGCATCAATATCAGCTATCGGCTGTGGCTCTTTTGTGTGTGACTGGGAACGAGAAGCTCAGCAGCAATGACAGTGCTAACGAGTGCTCTCAACTGGATAGCATCGATCGGTCGGTAGAGTCGATTGCAAATGTCAAACCAGCAATGAAATGCACAATGCAGTCATGTCGTTGAAATTTATATAACCAATTAAAGTCAAAAAGTGCACTGATCAAAAATTATCCATAACTTGCTTCCCAATTTCCCTACTGAAGTGAAAAAGCCAGAGGAAAGGGACCTTTCACGTTATTCTGATCACGTTCTGCAAAATGAATCACGAGACTCCTAATAGGATAGCTCGTTGATTCATGGAGGAGAAGACCTTGGATTGTGCAAATTTGAATAGGTACACGCAAAAATTATTGAGTAGGACAGGACAAATCATGTTCAAACCGAAATTGAATACCGGGATGGCGAAAATACCACATGGTGCAATTACTCTGTTCATTATTATATTCAACTTAAAAGAGTTTTCCGAGAAAAATACTCTTATAAACAATTTAAATCTAGAACATACGAGTCAATCTTAGTTTTTAGGCTACTATTGGGTCGAGAATGTTTCAAATTGCGCTCCTAGATGATAGACCGCTTTGGCAATCTGCTATGTTTGGCTATCCCAGTTGTTTGGGCGTCATCTGAATAGGATCGAATGGCAAAATGAAGTACAATAGTGGAGGTGTATCCTCTAACAAGTTTGTGCGGCTTTATTTATATTGTACCATGCTTCTCTCAATTCCAGCATGAAATGTTAAGCATTGATATTACTAAATAAAGACAGTAATGGGCACTTTTTTAAAGATTCATCAATAATGGGATTGACCAAACCGTGATCAATTTATCAATTTCTAAACTTCACGAGACCAGTTCGGACAGTAACATTTTCTCATGACATTCAAAGTCTAGGGGAGGGGGAGTGGCCTTACTTGTTGCAATAGAATTACAAAACACATTTTAACTACCATTTATGAAGAATGCATCATCAAATAAAATCAAATATACGCTCATAACCGATGATACTCCCAAATATTTCAGTGAGGAAAAAGACAGTAGAATAAAGACAGTAGGTGATTTGTAAGAATGTGATGAAAGCAACAATTTACAGTATTAATATCCACGATTTATTTTTTGTCGCACTCCAAAAAGCTTCTTGAGAGCCAAATTCTACTAACGACCTGAGAGACGTTTTATGAGAATTCTAAATTCTTTCTCAAATCACGCCAGAAATTTGGCATTTTTCAAAATTATTTTATGTTTAGAAAATGTTATTCCACCTTTTTCGAAGCAAAACAGATGTTGGCCCGGTTCACAAGTTTTAGCTACGGACAAAAATTAGTTTTTTTTTCAAGAACTTTGAAATTTCCCCAAAATTACACTCCAAATGGATCACTCCAAGCAGCCTTTTGACGAGCTACTCAGTCAAGAGTAATAAAATTTGTTTCACAAGGTAAATGGAAAAGTCTTGAGATTGAGACCATACAAAAATCGACAATTCTCCATTGCTGCTCCCTTGTGTTACTCCAGCCCTTACTGTAAAAATTGCGTTTTTACGTACGGTTCATGTATTCTCGCTATTCAGCGTTAGTTACGACCTGAGTTTAACTAGGTTTTTCAAAATTTCCAAGGAAATCAAAAATTGAAATGATAAAATTAACAGCATCTTTGTAAGTTTCAAGTTTTATGTTACTATATCAAAATGATCAAACTTGATTAACAGATTCAGCTAAGGGCTACAAAGTTTATTTCAATAAGTGATGAAGATTATTCAAAATAATTATGATTTTAAAGGTTTGTTCTTTATTTACTATATCTTATACGCAAAGGAAATAAATTTCCAACGAATAATAATGCGGTAAGAAATATTTCATTTCTCCTTCTAGCGCCCATAGCTGCGTACACCAGATGGATATGAAAATGTCTTAATTTTACAATTTCCACATGACATGAGTTTTGCGGGCAAAGTAGAGGCAATTGATTTGAGAAAACGTTTGCACAATGTTTTCGCAAATGTCGTAGACGTTGATTAGGTGACGGCTCATCGATCTATACATAATAAAGGAAAGAACTGGCTTATACACGTACGGGTTAGAAAAGTTATGTTTAACGCATCATCACGTTTAAACTACTGGACTGATTAACTTGAAATTTTGCATATAGATTCTTGATTAACCGAGGATAATTATAGGCCTATTTTCTAATCTTCAAAATTTCATTTTTTCAAGTTTTCAGTTTGTCAAGTTTTCAATTTGTCATGATTCCAGTTGTTGTATGGAAACAGCTGAACATTTCTTTTAAAAGGGAAATTATGATTGCGATAGGGGTCCTATTCGAATAAAAAGAACTGATTTTCTGTCGCATCAAAATTTTGGTCCGCGATCTTGGAACCGCCATTTGAATCCAACTCCATTTTTTAAAATTGGAAGTTGGTCATATGATACATGATTTCGATACAGAAATTCAGGAGAAAATGAATGGTCGAAACCGCACATCGATATCTGAAACCGCTCAAAAGTTATTCTCATTCAAAGATAATGATAAATCATCCATCTATCTATCATCTATCTATATATATATAAAAGCGAAATGGCACTCACTCACTGACTGACTGACTGACTCACTCGCAGAAATAAAAATCTACCGGACCAAAAACGTTCAAATTTGGTAGGTATGTTCAGTTGGCCCTTTAGAGGCGCACTAAGAAATCTTTTGGCAATATTTTAACTCCAAGGGTGGTTTTTAAGGGTTTAAAGTTCGTCTTTTAGCATGTATATTCTTCTTCTCCCAATCTCTTAATTATGATTGAAATTTCCATATCATATGTTACTATAGAACTATAATCTAGATAGAGTACCTCTTCGAAACAGTTGTTAACTGGCAACTAAATTAATAATTTTGTCAGGTTGGCATTAAGTTGAGTTGACTTTGTTAGGTTGGCACCAAGTTGAAGATTTAAATGCATTTATCGCGGAAAAATTGATTGGGCACTGCTACTTCAATCAGAGCTATTCCTGGGAATATTATATTACTAGCCGTCAGGCTCGCTTTGCTCGCCATATCCGTTTAGCCAGACGTTTAGTCTGGACCTCCGACTGGATCGTCCTAACATATGATAAAAATGCTCAAATGAAAAATTGATCTCATTCTTGGACGATCCAGTCGGGGGTCCAGGGGGCGGAGCCCCCTGGCTAGACGGATATGGCGAGCGAAGCGAGCCTGACGGCTAGTACTACAATAAAGGAAAGAACTGGCTTATACACGTACGGGATAGGAAAATTATGTTTGACGCAACATCACGTCTGAACTAGTGGACTGATTAACTTAAAATTTTGCATATAGATTCTTAATTAACCGAGGATGGCCTATTTTCAATTCTTCAAGATTCCATTAAGACAAGTTTTCAGTTAGTCAAGTTTTAAAATAAACCCTTTCGGAGCTCGGCTTGGTTACCTGCTAGTCTAGAATGAATATCCATTCTTTTTCTGTCATCATAGGTAGTCCTTTCACAACGCTCAAGTCTAGGTCTGACTTGGGCATTACTCTCCAATTACAACTTCTACCTTCACCTTCACTTACCATCGAAAGTCATATTTTATTCTACGGAACAGAATAGTTCAGTAGACCTATGCTACCGGTACTCATTTTTATCTAGGCTTATGCGCTAATGCCTATCTATGAATTACAGTATCTGAATGTATTGATTATTTTTTCCTGATGGAAAAAATGTAATTGGATTTTTCTCACATGGGGATAAAAGTAAGCACTAAGTAAAAGTAACTACGTTTGACTCAATTAGAAACTTGAAACATTTTTTCATTGTCTCTTGTTCAATTTAGTCCAAAAAAGTCTGTCCAATGCAGAGAGTATAGAAATTGACGAGCATTCAATGCTATCTGGTCTAATAAGGAACGGATTGAGCTCGAATTTAGAAAAATTGGGGTTTTATGGAGATTACCTTATTTTCTTACTAGACTTACAACACTTTTTTAACTAGCAATTATTTATTATCTTTATTTCAACTAACAACTAGCAATACTGCCTACTATTCTAAGAATTTTGAAAAGTACCACAGAAGAATTATGAAGGACTGTAGAATTACTGGAAAGAAGAATTCCTGGAAATAAATATACTGAGTATGAGAGTAAGAGAAATGTTTATTATCACAAAGGATGCTACAAAGAGGTGGAGCATTAGACTAGTGTTCTATATTGTACTTCTGTAGGTCAACATCATTTACAGACGTTATAGGAATGAACTGAAGAGGTATCATACAGATTGCAGAATGTCCAATATCATGAACCTTATTTATTTGTATCGAGCTCGGTGAGTACATTATTAATGATTATCAATATTCCGTATATTGAAGATTCCGTAAAGCCTGAGAAATCCGGACTACTGCTAAATTATAAATTCTATACAAAAAGATAATGATGGTGGACATTATTTTTTCATACCTTTTTGGGCTAAGGATAATGCCCACATGAGCGTCATGCTTGTGCGTGGGTAGTGAAACTGATTATGATGATTGATACTAAAGTAATACTGAACTTTTGGAACAGAAAAAATATTGCAAGTATTATTACATTTCTACACGGCCTTTTCAATTGATAAATGTGTTCTTTCAATAACTTCACCATATAAATGGAAAATAATATTGTAGGCATATATTTGGGACCCACCTGATGAGGCACTCATGGAGGAGTTCATGGTCATGCCGATGGAACAAATTTCTGGCTCGTCGGCCATAGTCGGTCAGGTCAGCTGCGTGCCGCGTGTTGCGTGACAACAAACAAGAGGAAAATGAGGAGGAGAAGAGTGAGGCTGCAGCAGCAATCGAGGAACAGGAGGAGTAGGAGGAGGAGAGGGAGGACTCTGTCGTGGCGGCAAAAAGGAAGAGGAGGAAGTGCCGGAGCCCCAGACCCGAGGATCATCTGTCGAGGCTGCAGCAAACGTGTGGACAGCTGCAGCTGCACTGTGCGTGCGTGCGTCTAGATAAGCCCCCAACACATGAGGCACCGACGTGTTGCCCGGCTGAGGTTGGGGCTGCGACTGAGGGCTGAGGGCTGAGTGCTGAGTGCAGAGGCTTGTGGAGCCTCACTGCCTCATCATCTCTCACCCTGATACGTAACCCACTTCTGTTGCTTCTTGTGAGCATCCTTCCAATAGAAGTTCATTAAACCGATAACTAAGGAATAAGCTACCTCAAAATTTAAATTTTATATTGAGCACAATGCTATACAACGAACCAAGATAATTAATCACATTTTAAATAATTATTTTTAATGAATTTGAATAACCTTGAACATATTCGCATACTAAGTACAGAGTGGCGCAGGGAAGAGAGACAATTTTAGTGTTACAGTTCATACATTAAACACAACAAATCAAATCTATTTATTGTTTACATTACTTGTAACATAAAAATCATCAGTAAAAGAAGAGCACTTTTCTTCAGTAATAAAATTTGACATAAATACAGATGACTTCCACCACGAAAAAATTAGTTATAAAAATTGAAAATGCTGATGATGATGCCAAAAAATTATTGAAGCAAACAATAATATTTTACCACTCACAAAGGAAGCTTTTGTACGTGAGCAGGAGTTGAAAAAAACACACACATTCACACACAAGCATATTTTTTTCAAATATAGACCTGGAACAGTCTATGTATTTCGAAATATAACAGAATACCACCAATATATATATATATATATATATATATATAATATATATATATATATATATATATAAATTATTGAAGCTTACACTTTCATAAAGAACGTAGAGAAAACAGGAAGTCCACAAAATAGCTCATATAATGGAGTTCAGCAGGTGTTTGTTCTAGAAAACTTATATTAAACTAGAAACTAAAATAATTCATGTGTAGGCCTACACTTTGCCATTCAGTAATCAAGAGCCATTGGTCTGATTCGGATTGTGTAATAGCGGTGAGAGCTTTTTATAAAAAAAAATAGTGAAAAAACTGCCATACAGAAAAGAGAATATTTTTATGACATTGCCACACATGAACGTAAGCTATCCCTGTTGGATAACTGCGCAAGGGTAAGGAGATCACATCCTATAACAATACATGAACTAAAGGAAAACATTTAAAACGAAATCACTGCCATTCGATAAGATTTGCAACACGACATTTCAGAGTTTCTGTGAGGCTAGTCGCATATTGTCACGCGACGTAATATGACATGACCCGTCTCTGCTAGATCAGTTAATATAATATTATGTTCATATTATATTGTTCACTGAGACGAAGTGACATAGGGGTTTGACAAGCAATTTGTGATTGATTGCAAAGTTGCTATAAGTCTCTTGCCCACCTAATGGAGGGCAATTATTATAAATCTTAATACATTTCAGTATTATGTGTTATCATTCACATCATTCATAGTTCTAGATTCTTATTCATAATTTCTTGGTTCCTCTCTTATTACTTTCTTTCTCATCTTGTGTATAGTATCTTAATAATATCTAGTTTATCATGAACTTTTCTTTTCACTAATACAAAATAGTTTTTCCTACTTTTTTCTCAATCAATTTTATATCTTAAAATTGAAATTTTCTCGATTCGGGAGCAATTTTTAGGATTTTCCCGTGTGTTCCCATATTGTTGTAAATAGGTAAATAAGTAAATAAATTGCAAATAACTTATTATGAATATTATAATAAATTATAGAGTATGTGATTTGTTAAATCCTATTCGCTGATAACTGTTTTTTTCCGGGACATTCATTTATTTAAGAGAGAGATTTAAGAGAAAAATATCTCTTAAATAAGAATTTCATTTAGGTACCATAAACTCTGTAATTCGGTTCAAGTTTCTCTATAATATTTTAATATACATAAATTGTTGAATCTATAAAATATTTATATCCATGTGAAACTTTATTTTCAATTTAGATGAGAAGTGTAGGCCTATTTCCAATATGTTATACTTGAAAATGAAAAATGGAAATGATTGATTTATATATTCAAATGAGATGTAAGTGGATAAAAAAATCCAATCAGAAGCAGACCCAAAAAATCTTAGCTCAAAACTGAGCTAAAGTGATAAGCAGATCCTTATAGCTTGAACATTATTGGATTTTTAGTTACACCCTACCCAAAAATATACTCCTAGTCAGTGGACACCCAAATTTCTTACCGCCTGGATCCTTGGGTATCACCAATAAATAAACATTTCTCCAATACGTCCAACTCCAACAACAACAATATTTCCCCATTTTATACTTTTCAATTTCTTTCTTCTGATTGCGAGATTTCAATTGTTAGTAAAGTTATATAAAGACTCTTTTCGAGATCAGGTCAGTACCCTATCTGGTTTACATAATACTTGTATTTTCTATTCTCTACGAAATTCATGTGAAATATTTATTTCTCAAACATAATCAATAAGTTTTGAATATTAAAATTTCCAATTTTACATTTGCTACGTTCACTAAAACCAATTAAAATCGTGAAACTATTAAATTAATACCAAATGTCATGCAATTGAGAAACTCCAATAACGTCATTACAAATGTACTTTGTTAACAGCTCTTCATCAATACTTTGTCACTGCAACATTTACATGAGACTGTCACTGACTTACATCAAGCATTGTGTTGATGGATGATGAGTCACTAATTAAAATATTAATATTGATTCAATTAGCTGTGAGCGATTATCCTCCTACCAGCACTTCACTTTATTACTTGAATTTTTAATTCAAAATATATTTATAACACTGTTCAAAGTTTCAATTCTATTGAAGAGTTTCAATGATGTTGAACCAAAATCCATTAATCACATAATGAAGCATAGCATTTAAAAAGAAAAAAACATTTTACAAAAATTACTACTCGACAACAAATCTGTCAAGATGCCATAATATAAACTATAATTAACTATCAAATATGAATCTCCTAGTGTTATATGGAATCTTATAAAAATATACTCTCATAAATATTCCATTGGCTTGTCTATGTTCCTGATAATTTGCTTACTAGCAGGTTTTTATTTGTAAGTAATAATATAATTATTATAATTGTACAACTCATGATATATTCATTCAACAATGATTATTATTATTGTGAATGGTTACCCTCACAATGGAATTGAAATTATGATTTTCATAAATCATAAAGTTATCACATAGTTCATAATGTAATACACTGTTCATCGTACGAAATATTAGTTAGACTATAAATAGAAAGATTCAATCATACAATTATTACCCAAACATTCTATTTTCATTCTTATTATAGCGAAGTTTCTTAACGTCTCTATGCATAGTACGTCATAGCTGAACTATTGTTGAACTAGGAGCTACAGCAGCTAGCGTGCACTATGCACTACCTCCAAACACGATATAAAACTATTTCAAGACCAATGCAAATGTCGATACCAAGTATAAAATGGAAAACCCATGATATAGTCTGCGAATATAATTATTAGTGTGAGATTAATGTACATTCGCTTCCTAGTTTTTTTTCTGACATCGAGTCAAATTAGGTTCAATTTTTCATTTCAGCACATGGAAAATGTCCATAACTAAATTCAATGATATGCATTATTTGCGTAGCATTTACGTAGTTCATCCACCACGATAATGTTACAATACAAAATTACTACAATTGCTTTGAAAATTGAGATTTGTGACCAATCACTTCAGCCCAAATAACGAATGAATTATATTTTAGCTTGATCTCTTGGATACCATAACGAAACTCAGTAGAGCTTCTTATGAATGCAGAATGATTGGAATAGAATAAGTAAAGCTGCGTAAAGAGCAAGAATATTGGTTGATTTGTCACTTATTAAAAACATGTATCCAGATTGTAAATTAAATGATTGACCCCTGAATAAAATCACCAGATTAGCTATTTATGTATTAAGAGCGTAATGCGCGACTGTATCGCTCGAGCAAAACAGTTATCACGCGCCGTGAAGCGGAGAGTGATAATTTTGCAAGAACGATAAAGAAGCATTACGCGCGAATTACATACAATAGCTATTTATGTATTAAGAGCGTAATGCGCGAATTTATTGCTCGCGCAAAACAGTTATCACGTGACATGAAACGGAGTGTGATAATTTTGCAAGAGCGATAAAGAAGCATTACGCGCGAATTACATACAGAATTTTTTCGACAACTGCCCAAACCTGTTAAATTACTTATAATTATTATATCTGGCGGAGTTAATAATAATTTGTCTTCACTGATATCCATCATGGCTGCAGAACCGGTACAATTACCGACTTTTTAGGTTAAGATCTGACCTACTTTTGGCGAGCTGCTTATCATCAGCTGATTAGCGAGCGTAAACTCTTCTGCGCATGCGCGAACGATTTAGCTAGTGTAAAGAAAATCTACTGCGCATGCGCAGATGGTTGGCGAGTGAAAAAGTAGTTCTCCTCAGAAATAAGCTGTTTTACGAGGAGAATTGAGTATGTAAATTCTTTTTTTATGTGCAGTTGTAAAAAAAATTATTTATTCTATTTCATATACTGACAATCATGACTCCAATTTATATTGAATTCATGAACAATAATTATAATGTATCATGTTATACCAACTATCTTTCCTAACTATATCAAATCGGATAGCCTATCAATCAATCATACTCTTTATTCAACACATAATACAACCATTGTCTATCATTATAAAATTCATTATAATTATAACAAACTAATTCTATCAGACACTTCTAAATTTTATTTTTAAATCTGTTATCATCCCTTTCATCTCTAATACCACTTGGTAGATAATCAATAAATTTTATTCCTATATAAGACGGACTTTGTTTGAACTTTTCTTTTTCATGTTCCTGAATTAAGAATATATCCCTGTTTCTAGTGTTGTAATTAAGTCCCGTTGTCTTGGGTATCTTGATTATTTTTTACATATAGCACTGTACGGTATATATAGAGGCTGTACACTGTCATATAGTCCAGATCTTTAAAAAGTATTCTGCATGACTGTTCACTATTTAAGTTAATAATTATCCTTATTGCTTCTTTTTGAAGGTGTAGTAATTTGTTCAGATTTGTCTCACTAGTTCCTCCGTATATCTCAATACCATAAGAAATATTTGAATGGATTGTTGAAGAATACACCGATTTTAAGGTTATTCGATTACAAATTGGAGCTAGCCGTCTAAGTGTCAAAATCCCTGACCTCAATTCCTTCTTTTTCAATTCCTTCCTGACTTCAATTTCCTTCATGCAATTTTCTTTAAAAATCTAGTCGAGTGGAGTCAGTGGTAGCGGACAATTGTGTTTTTGGAGCAGCTCCATCTCAGATAAGATAGCCTGTTTTCCTTTCGTTTCTTGCTTTCAGAAGTTAACGTAGAATATTGTGTTCATAACCTTAATTATAACTCAATAGCTTAATATTTTCGCGTCATTGAATATTAAAATAACCTTCAATCTCAAAAACATTTAGTAAATGATAGTCTAATACCGTGATTAATTATTATCATTCATTAACAATCCTTGAACTAACGTAAATTTCTCTAGTTGATAAACGCATTTTAAAATTTATTTTAACTGGATCCAAACAATTGAACTAATCCTATATTAATCTTACTTTAGTTACAGATTTTTTTTTTAATACAGTCGTAATATCAGTTTAAAACTTATTTCTGAGTAAATTCATAATAAACAAATAATAATCTATTTTCAATTTCATAATCAATCTTTCCCATAATTGAATAGAATCCTCATCTTTTAAAATAAAATTCAAATTAAATTTTGATATATCTTCGTGCTATAAAATGTAGGTTTAAATTTCTATTACAAAATAAATTAAACAAAGTAATTAGCCTTTTCTTTTTCTTCGCTTTTGCAAACAGTTTCACAAATTGAATTACATAATATTACTAAGTCCTAGATTGATCACAGTCAGCAACAGTAAATAAAAATTTTCTCTGATATTTTCTTAACTTTGTTACTAGTATCGTACTGTTCTTGTATAGATCAAAATAGTCTTTTTACTTATCATTTTTTACTTGTTCTGCTTCTCATAAAGAACGAATTTATAAAATGGTCATTATTTATCATAACTTATTTCTACTTTGTAAGTGGCAAACAAATTTAATGTGTTCCAAGACTGTCCCTGTAGGCGTCGTATATGGGTGAATAATTCGTAAACCCTGTGCGGCCTTGCTCAGGATATCTGTCGCGCTTGTCCCGGAACTGGACGGGATACGCGCGATTTATATGTTTGGATTCACAAGCGCCACATTACCTTAAACGAACTATCCTTACTTGTTTGAAGTGAGAAGCGGGCTAAACTATTTAACGGTAACTCTGAAATATATTTCTCAATTATTAACTGTTTATTTCATACGAAAGAAAGCGAACTATCTAATCAGTTTGTTTGTTTCAGTGCGATAGAGTAGTGTAGTCTTTGTTTTGAATTGTCTCCTTTCTAGCTCAAAGTATCACTTCCGGAATTTTATCTTTATAAACGTAGTAGACTTCATTATCACTCAAAATATATATTCTTACACTTTATCTGTAAGATTCCATCTAGTCACCTTGATACCCCCCTGGTACCAATATCAATTGTTGCTTTTACTTTATTCTTCTGACTCAACAGCGTTCTAAGCGCTTTAAATATTACTCTTATTAATTTCCTTTTTTAACTCTGATAACTGATACATCCTATGTCAATCTGTTTCACTCTTCCTATTTGGATTGGACTCTATTTTGGGCAATATTGAGCAATATTTGGGCTATATTGGGCAAACTCGGTAGTAATTGTTTATTGCAAGTTCGAAATGTAAGACTTTTATCCTTTTATCAATTTTACAGAATTAACTAATTTATTCTCACTCATTCTTTTGATTCACTTTCTGCTGAGCGACAGTGTCATACGGTACTAACTAATCGTCTAAACTCGATCTTCGAATGGAAATGGATGATATCATCTTAAGTAAAACTAATAAGGGTAATCCTAAACTCACTTTTAGAGATTTTTCGTATAGACTAACAGGTTTTAATACATCTGGTGTAGCTCAATGGCATTGTCTATCTAAGTCTTGTAAGGCTACATTGAAAACCGACACAGATGCTACGAAGATTGAAGAAATCAATGTAACAACTTACATAACCATTCTCCACCTGAAAATAAATTAAATCAGCTTTTTAATGACTCGATTAATGAGGATTCAGTAATAACTGATAAAGAAGGACAGTCTTATCGTGGAGATTCTCCATCACCTTGTGTGTTCATTAATAAATGAATCTCTAAGGGAAGTTGAACTCCAAAAACAAAGAGACGACATAATTGAACATTCTATGAGCTTACAGATAGAGATGGAGAAAAAAAATCCTTGTTGGAGTCTCTCCAGACGAATATTGATCAACTTGAAACGGCCCTCCAAGATCAAGCCTTATTGAAACATGAAAATGAAAACATAATTGGAAACAATGCGAGAATGTTGACAACAATAGAAGTTCTGGAGGCAGAAAATATCTTATTGAGAGCCGAGAATAAATATCTGAAAATTGAGACAGAAGAATTAAGAAATTTCTATTCACCAGGTGACACTATAATTGATTCATCTTTCGAGTGTGGTGCAATAAGAGTAGAAAACTCTTTCAAGGTTTTCAGCAAATCTGGAAAATTGGCTATATATAATAAGGAAGATGAGAATATAGATGCAAATTATAGTAAAAGAAAATCATCTGCCCAAACTGACAAAACCCAAAATAAAAATAGGGTGATAAGACAGGATCAAGATGGTAGTAATGATGTGATCGAGGAAAACGGGAATAAAGTTGAGTCACATGTACAAGTGAAGAGGAAAAATTATACTAATTTTAAAAAGAATACTATCATTAGAAATAAAATATTAATTTTGGCGGATAGCCATGGAAGAAAAATAATGGATTTTATTGGTGAAAAACTTCCAAATTTTGAAACCCAGGTTTTCTACAAACCAAATGCTACACTGAGTCAAATTGTTGAAGGAGCTGATAGGCAAACGAAAAATTTTGGTCCAAATGATTATCTTATAGTTATGGGTGGCACAAATGACATTAAGGCTAACACAGTGCAGAATGTTAATGATGTGAAGAAAGTACTTGATAGCTTGGTTCCAATAAGTCTGAAAACAAATCTTATAATGACAACTATTCCAAATCGCTTCGACAGACCCGACCTGAACCATTCGATAAACAAGATGAACGAAATAATACACAAACACATAAATAGTATTTCAAGAAAGAATGTAAAGGGGATAAGTATTTGTTTTCTCAATGAGAGATTGAGGAGGGAAAATTTCACTCAACATGGGCTTCATCTCAATGGATCGGGGAAAGAAATCCTGTGCACTAGACTGGCAGAAATAATTGTAAATAAATCACCTTGCAACAGTGCAGTAAGCGAAGATTCTTTTTTAGTGAGATGGCTGAAGAGAGGGAAGAAGCCTTGATGTGTCTTACTATGCAAATGGAGAGTAGTTTTATTAACATAATTATCAAAAGATAAAACTAGACATATTATAAAGCTAAGTCCAAATCAGCCAACCATTCAAGAGCTGCTGGTGCAGCATTCACAAAATCCTCAACGGCATGGGGATACAACCTGACAGGACAGACCTCAGTTATATGTTTCAAAGTTTGTTTTGGAGCTCCACAGTCACATTCAGGTGATGGAATGATCCCCAATTTATGCAGACTGTCCCCACATACACCATGCCCTGTTCGCACCCTGTTTAATCCCTTCCAAAGGTGACGGGGAAGGCTGAAACCTTCTGGCTCTTTATTTGGCTTGATAAGCCGTGCCAATTGGTCAGGTGCTTGCAAATTCCAAGCAGCATTCCACTCTGAGTCTATGTTGAAATTGGTTCTAACCAAATCCTTTGCAGATGTCAATGAAGGCCTTCTAGATCTGAGGCGACCTATTTCTAGGTCGGGAAGGTCTTCATGAATTGGCAGCATTGGGTTATCGGAAATCTTTTTGAACTCCTTTAACAGGGCATTTTTCCTCCGTAAGGGAGGTGGAGCAATATTGCTCAGTATTGGTAGCCAATTTACAGGAGTTGACTTGATACACCCAGTAATCATTCTCATAGCCATGTTGAGCTGTGCATCAATTTTCTTAGTGTATAGGCTATTGATCCACACAGGTGCACAGTATTCTGCTACAGAATAACAAGAGACAGAGTGGAGCACCGCAGGGTATGGGCTGAGGCACCCCAAGTAGAACCACACAGTTTTTGAATTATGTTATTGCGGGTTTGAATTTTCTTTGAGGTGGTCTCCAGGTGTTTTTTGAAAGACAGTGTTCTATCCAGTGTAATCCCTAGATATTTGGGGAAATTTTGATGCTGGAGAAGTACATTATTGAAATGATTCTTCTGTTTTCTTCAGATTTGGAATAAGCCTCCATTTATGGAAGTATTCCCCCATCTTCTTCAGGTCTTCAGAGAGCACTTCCTCAGTTTTTTCAAAATTTTTATGCTGAGCTGCAAGGGCCATATCATCAGCATATATGAACTTTTTAGAACATGTGATAGGCAAGTCTGCTGTGTATAAATTGAAAAGACTTGGAGCAAGGACTGAACCCTGTGGAAGACCATTATTAAGTTTTTTCTGTTTACTGATCTTATTGCCCAGAATAACTTCAAATTTCCTATCAGAAAGCATATTACCAATGAGCCTTATAATAGTTTGACATTGGATGACCTGTATCAGTTTGTATAAGAGTCCCTGTTTCCAAACTGTGTCATATGCAGCAGTCAAATCCACAAATGCCACAGAAGTTTTCAAACACTTTTGAAACCCAGCTTCAATATGACTGGTCAGGCCTAGAACCTGGTCACCACAGCTTCTACTAGTTCTAAAGCCTGCTTGTTCCACAGGGATAGCTTCTGAGACTATTGGTCCAATTCTATTCAAAATGAGTCTTTCAAGCAGCTTATAGCAACAGCTCAACAGTGCTATAGGACGGTAGCTTTCAGCCTAATCCTCAGGTTTATTTGGCTTGAGGATTGCAATTATTTTTGTTCTCTTGAAAGCCTTTGGTAAGTGACCTGTTTGTAAAATATCAGAGAAAAATCTAGTCAACCATTGCAGAGCATTCTTTCCAAAATGAATTAGGAATTCTGGATGGATTCCATCAAACCCAGGAGCCTTGCCCACTTTAATTTCTTTCACAGCGTCCGTGAGCTCATCCAACGTGAAGTCTCTTGCAGACTCTGTCCTGGTAGGAGCATTTTTCCTCATTGTAGTGAAAGATTTTTTAATTTCTTTTGTACGCTGAGGGTCCCAAGGTGCTCTGGACAGAGTAACCATTCTGCTTGCAATTTTATTTGGAGTAACCATGGGGGTCTTATGAATGACAGCACTCCCTCCACCCAGCTTTCTTAGTGGACTCCAGGCGTTTCTGCTAGATTTCTTAAAATCCAGAGATT
This sequence comes from Nilaparvata lugens, assembly GCF_014356525.2. Taxonomy (NCBI): domain Eukaryota; kingdom Metazoa; phylum Arthropoda; class Insecta; order Hemiptera; family Delphacidae; genus Nilaparvata; species Nilaparvata lugens. The sequence goes on along the minus strand of NC_052508.1, from coordinate 33,361,375 downwards.
CAGTAGTTTTCATCCATTTTTCCCGCCTCTCAGAGTCCAAGGTATGGTGGAGCTCTGTAGCTACATTTGGGTTCTCAGTCTCCAGTTAAGCCTCATATAGCTGTTTACATTCACTACTCCATCCAGGGATGTACTCTTTTCGATAACCCCTAGGAACTTTCCTTTTAGCAGTTGCAATTACAGCTTTCACAAACCGATCATAATTCTTGCATACAGGGGGTATCCATCTTACCACTGAATCAAGCTCTTGAGTGAAATCTTTCCAGTTTGCTCTCTTAAAGTTCCATCTAGGTCATGAAGTGGATCGAATTATTGGAATTTGAATTCCCAGCTCAACCACTACTGGGCAGTGTTGACTGTGTGGAAAATTGCCCAGTACTCTACGAGATGTTTGCAATGGCTGATTGTCTTTGTTATGGGTAACAAAGCACAAATCTGGATTCAAAATATACAATAAATCTGGATCTAAAATATACAATAAAGTTGATAGGATAAATGTATTTTTGAAAGCTGAATCTCCACATGTTGTTGTTTTTACAGAACATGGACTCACAGATGCTGAAATATCACAGTTGAAATTTGATGGCTACAACATAAATGCAAATTTTTGTAGAAAATCACACAGAAGTGGTGGAGTTTGTATTCTAGCAAAAAATACTGTTAAAGTCCATAAACTCCCTTACCTCTCCGATTTCAATGTGGATCTGAATGTGAAGAGCTCTATGAGTGATACGTTTGGAGACATATTTACTGTGAATAATCTTACCATAAAAGTGAATAAGTTCACTAGAACCACTAGAAACTCACAAACAATAATCGATAATATAATCACCAACATAAATGACTGTGAAGTGGCAGTGAGAAGCTCTGAACTATCCGATCACACATTTCAGTTTTTGAAAGTGACCAGTGGCTTGTATGTAGCTGAAAAAATGAAAAGATGTATTGAAGAAATTAGAGAAATGTCTACAAGTAACCTAAACTGTCTTAATAACCATTTATCCAGAGAGAAGTGGAGAAGTATGTATAGTGAGGTTGATCCAAGCAATCAGTTTTTGGAATTTTCAAAAACGCTTGATTATTATTTCAACGTTTCCTGTCCAATAAAGAGAATTAAAATGAGCTGTACAGAAAATAAAAATAAGTGGATCACTGAGGATATATTACAATTGAGACAGGATGTAAGAAATGCTTTCAAATTATTCTCACAGAGTAGAGAGCTGTACGGAAAATAAAAATAGGTGGATCACTGAGGATATATTAGAATTGAGACAGGATGTAAGAAATGCTTTCAAATTATTCTCGCAGAGTAGAGATGCAACAAAAGAGAGTACATGAGTACATGAACTTGAAAAAGCACTATACAAATGAGATAAGAAGAGCAAAAAGCAATTTGTTCTGGCCAGAGAATTCGAATTGTAGCGCCAGAATGCCAGACTGTGGTTCTGCAAATAGCAGGCTTGTGTTTGCGCCAGCACAAACCGTCCTGCTTGCTTGGCATTCTGGATGTTTTTTGTGAGTCGTGTCTGTCTTGTCTCATCAGCCCGTTGTCTTGCAAGACAAAATTTGTGTTTGTCTGTAATGTAATTTTCGATCGGAAATTTCTTGTAAATTGTTTGAGTGTCGTGTGTGTGAATTATGAATATAACAGTGTAAATAGTATTAAATTGATTTAATTTTAATCAGTTTTGATTTTTATAAAGAATCCAGTTTGAGCTTTGTTCGGAACACAGTGTATGACCTGCAAGTTGAACACAGAATCAACGAGAAGGCAGCCCATAAGCAATAACCTGTCTATTCCCTGATTTCGTCCCACCCTGAACCTGACCAAAACACCTAATAAAGGCTTCGAAGGGCAAGTAGTCAAGATTGGAATAAATTTGGTGAGTTTTTGCTCTTTTTTATTGTTCATTAATGCATAGTTTAGATGTACAAATAACCTGGCTCAAATTGAAGATTAAATTTTGCCCCTTGTTTGTATTTGATTATTTAAATAGTAAATTACAGTCCTCTGGTAGCTCTAGCCTGAGCTTTGTTCAGAACATTTTATGATCCTGCCGAGCCCAGATGAATTTAAATTTGTAATTTGTTGATTAATTCACACACATTGGATTTAAGCAGTTTCGTATTTGTCCAATGTTGGCATGTTGAGAATGGTCTGATCCATGCTCAACTTAAGTTTGTTGTAGCCTTGTTCTAAGAGCAAGGTTTCTTGTCAATTTGTATTGTCTGAAATTAAATTTATTTCAGTTAAAATTGTAGTTTCCTGAAACTAGGCACATTGTGCTCTTTTTCAGGAATTTGTTTGTTTGTTGGAATTTGTATTGTCCATCTTTTATACATGTTAGTGAAGGTTAATCACCAGCATTATTTTGTTTGTTCAATTCAACAAGTTATCATTTGTTTGTGAGTTGTTGGAAGAACATTATCAAATCATATAGTTTTGTTTTCAGCAATAACTTATCTTGTGAATTGATAATCAAAGTTTAACTTTGATAACTTACTAACTCGTGATTCTTCCTTTCATCTAGTTTTGAACTCATTCTTGTTTTATTGTCTGTTGTTTGTATTGTCGGGGCTGAATTGTTTTGTGTATGAGTTCAAGATGGAGGAAAAATTACAGAAACAAATCAGGGTGCATCGCGCTAAACTGGAACAATTGTATGGCAGATTGCAAAGAATTTATGACCTGTCTAAAAATGTCTCTGATCCAAAAGTTGCTGAGCAATTTTCAATCTTGTATCTTTGGGTGTCTCAGACCATTTCAGATTATGAAAAGACAGAATTAGTGGTTAATGAGTTGGAACTTGAGTTGAATAAAGATCATGTTGTAGCATTCAATGACTCACACCTAGATCTGTTTCAGTATATTGAAGTAGTGGCTAACTCTCTCAAACAGAAGGAGGCGACTGTCACTATTGCTCAATCTTCGGCAGCTACAGCAGCTAGTTCACAGCCGGTCGTGTCCGAGTCGGTACTGCCTAAAATCGACCTTCCGAAATTTGATGGGAACCAGACTCAATGGTCGGTGTTTTATGAACTATTTAAGGCATTGGTACATGACAACAAGAATTTGAACGATCAGCAGAAGGTCCAATATCTTGTAAGTAGACTTACTGGACAAGCAGCAAATATTTGTCGTCATTTGCCACCATTGGCTAACAATTATCAAATAATTTGGCAGGCATTATTGACCCGCTATAACAATCCACGGCGCAAGTCGATGCCTATTTCAAACAATTTTTGAATTTCGTCCAATAAAATCAGAATCAAAGGCAGGTTGTATGGGTTTTGCAGTTCAATCAATGCATTGAAGAGATTGCAACTCACTGATTTGTCAGACTCGATATTCCTCTATCATGGCTTGAGATTGCTGGATCCAAGTTCTAGTAGAAATTTTGAATCGGCCATCCATGACAAGGCTATGCCAACTTATACCGATTATGTCAAATTCATTGAAAAGCAAATTAAGACTCTTCCTTCTGATGAGAAACAGACTGAATCGTTTAATATGAAGCACAAAAAGGATAATAAATCAAAGGTGTTTGTGGTTCAATCTAATGATTCATCTAACGATGCATCTAGTAAAAATCCCAATTGTCTGAAGTGCTCAAAACCGGGTCATCGGTTAGTAGATTGTGCAAGTTTCTTGAAAATGACTCCTTGGATCGTTATTGTTTGATTAAAGGAAAGTTTTGTTGTTTTCGTTGTCTTGATGTGGATCATTGAGTAGAAATTGTTGTAGTAAAACTCAGTGTGCTCAATGTCGAGAATCTCATCATTCTTTATTGCACTTTTCCAGATCAAGTTCCAATGAAGGTGTTGCGTCCTCGTCGAACTCCAAGGCAGGTGCACATCACCTATTAGTTGTTGTTCTACATTCAACGATGTAGAAAATTCGACCGTTGTGTTGTCGACCATCACTGCACATGTTCGAGATTGTAATGATCAGCTTTGTGATGTTCGTTTCTTGGTTGACACCGGGAGTCAGTGTCATTTTGTTACAGCCAAATTGTGTCGGCGTTTGAGACTACCATTCCAGCCCATGAAAACCGTTGTTCGTGGATTCAGTGGTGGTACTAGTGAAGTTCGAGGTCGTACTTGTGTGTTGATTCAGTCGAAGTTGGATCCTACCATCAAGTTTTCGATGGATGCCACAGTGGTAGATAAAATCATTGACAAGTAGCCTTCTTGTGAAATCGACAGATCAAAACTTCATCATCTTGAAAATCTCACACTGGCTGACGACAAATTCTACCTTCCTAGTAAAATAGATGGCATCATTGGTGTGAAGTAAGTTCCTCACTTGCTACATGGGAGTCCTAGTACAGGTGAATCGCACAAATTGATGACTGTTAATAGTGTCTTTGGACACATTCTGATGGGGAGAGTGCCAATTCTCACTTCAACAACGAATGTGTTGAATTGTTTTACAGCCATCTATAGTCCATTTGTTAGTAGTCCATCGTTGGATAGTTTTGTGGAACGTTTTTGGGAGTTGGAATCATGCCCTGCACCAAGCTGTAAACTGAAACCAGAAGAGTTGGAGTGTGAGGTAAATTTTCGGAAGTCTGTACATCATGTGAATTCTGGTCGTTTTGTTTTTGCCTTGTCATTTGTGGTGCTGCCCAGCAGCTTGGGAGATTAGTATGCTGTCGCCGAACGCAGACTGCTGACTTTGGAGAGACAACTAGAGCTTGACAGCAATACTTGTATTTCATATCATGAAATATTGATCGATTACCTACATCAGGGTCACATGTCATTTGTAGCAGATCAGACAGACCAAGGTGGTTACTACATACTGCATCACACCATCGTGAAAGCAAGCAGCACTACCACGCCCATCCGAATTATATTTGATGCTGGTTCCAGAACATCATCTGGTTTGTCATTGAACCAGGTTCTTCATGCTGGTCCCAAATTGCAGACTGACATTTTATGTTTTGTTAGTTAATTTTTGTTTGTTCCCAATCGCACTAACTGCCAACATTAAACAAATGTATCGACAGATATTAGTGGAGGATTCCTGCCATCGTTATCAGCATGTATTGTGGAGATTTTCGCTGGAGGATCCAATCGAAATTTATCAGCTCAATTGTGTTGTTTTTGGTGTTTCAAGCTCTCCATATTTGGCGCTTTGCACCATTCACCAGCTTGTAGAGGAGGATGGAAATCGTTTTCCAGCAGCCAAGGCGAGAATACCAAGAGACATGTTCATGGACGACTTAGTCACATCTGTCGCCACAGAGTCAGAGGCCGCGGAGCTGTATCGTCGGTCCAAGCAGCTGTTTGAGGGAGGAGGTTTCTTGCTCACAAAGTGGACTTCCAATTCACCATCAATGTTGGAGAAATTCTCGGAGGAAGAGAAATCGTTTTTGTACAAGGATTTTGAAGCAGACAACTCCTTGGCTATCTTAAGATTGAATTGGCAACCTAGTACTGATCTGTTTCAGTTTTCAGTCAAGAGTGGTGAGGTCGTCGCTACTAAGCGTTCTATTCTGTCAGTGATGGCTCGTATCTATGATCCACTTGGTCTCTTGTCACCGTTTACATTATTTCTAAAGTGTCTTGTCCAGAAACTGTGGAAATTAGGAGTGGATTGGGACAAGAAGCCGCCTGAGTCTATATGCACTCTTTGGGAGAATTGTCAAAAAGAGTTGCCTCTATTGTTGAAATTTGCTGTTCCATGTCATGTTGGTTTGTTTCAGGATTCTCACATCAGTTTGATTGCTTTTTGTGACGCATCATTGTCTGGTTATGGTGCAGTTATCTATGTGAAGTCGCAGAAGGAGAGCGAGGAGCCAAGAGTTGTATTATTGTGTTCAAAGTCCAAGGTAGCACCATCTAAAGTTGTTTCTATACCTCGTTTGGAGTTGTGTGTGGCACTCTTGTTGGCAGAACTCATGAATTCAGTAGTCACTATTATTAGTGAACGTTGTCATGTGTCTCATATTGTCGCACTCTCTGATTCTACAGTCACCTTGTGTTGGATTAATGCTCCATCCGCAAAATGGAAAACTTTTGTTGGTAATCGCATCGCAAAAATACAGGATTCTTGTATACAGGAGTGGATGCATGTTGCCAGAATTGAAAATCCCGCTGACTGTTTGTCTAGAGGTTTATCACCAGTTGAGCTTGTGAACTTTCTGTTGTGGCTCTCAGGTCCATCATGGATAGCAGAGGACGAATGCGACTGGCCCATTCGAACTCAAATGGAAGAGATAGTGGATCCACCGGAGGCAAAAAAACCGTCAGTGTTGACAGTCACAAAATCTCCTGATTGTAACAGCAATGCAATATATTCATTGATTGGTCGTTGTTTGGATTATGGTCGTCTTTTGAGAATTGTAATTCTTGTTCTCAAATTTTTACAAATCTTACCCCAATCAGAAGAATCAGATTTCGATGTTGCTGAGAGGTATCTATGTAAAGTGGTACAGAAGATACATTTTTCATCTGAATTTGTGCAATTAGAGAAGGGAGAAGATTGTTCTATGCACCTACGTCGCCTGTCTCCATTCATTGATAGAGGTGTGATTCGCGTCGGCAGTCATTTGTCTCATGCTGGACTTGAATTTGAGACTTGTCATCAGATGATCTTACCAAAATCCGACGCTTTCGTATTGATGTTAATTGATTATCATCACAAGAAGAATTGTCATGCTGGACCTTCGTTATTGTTGTCCTTGATCAGACAGAAAATTCTGGATACTGTCTGCTCGCTCTATTATTTGTATTTGTGTCTTTAAGTGTAATTGTTGTTCAACCTAGTAATAATGCAATTATTCCGAAAATGGGTGACCTGCCTGCTTGTCGAGTGTCAAAACGCAAACCATTTGAAAATTGTGGTGTGGATTACGCTGGTCCTCTGCGTATTACAATGACAAGACATCATAATCCTTGTGTTTTGAAAGCCTACATTTGTCTGTTTGTGTGTATGGCAACAAAGGCGGTACATATTGAGTTGGTATCGGATCTATCAATGCCCATGTTTTTAGCTGTGTTTCGTCATTTTTTGTCACGTCGTGGACCCTGTCGTGTGATGTATTCCAATTGTGGTACTAATTTTGTAGGTGCCAAGGAACAGTTGGGAAAAATATCATTCCCCCTGGTTCGCTGCATTTTGGAGGTCTGTGGGAGGCAAATGTCAAATCTGTAAAGTTGCATCTGTTCCGAGTAATTGGCAATCAACTTCTCACCTATGAGGAACTGAACACTGTATTGGTGCAGATTGAAGGTGTCCTAAATTCTCACCCGCTGTGTTTACTGAGTGAGGATCCGCATGAACCGCTGGCTTTAACACCAGCACACTTTTTGACTCTAACACCATTGAAATCGTTTCCCATGCGGGACGTGGACAGTGTCCCTGTGAATTGTCTCACCAGGTATGAATTGATCAGTCAACTTATTCAATCGTTCTGGAATCGATGGAGAAGAGAGTACCTGCACGAACTTCAAAGTCATAAAAAATGGTTGAAATCACCCACTTCTATTGGTGTGGGAACGGTTGTAGTAGTTGACTAACCAAACACACCTCCATTGCAGTGGTCACTGGGTGTCATTGAACAAGTGTTTCCGGGAAGTGACAGCAAGGTTCGAGTGGCGAGTGTTTGCCAAAAAACTGGTATTTATAAAAGACCAGTAACAAAATTATATCCACTCCCAACTCAATAGTTCTTGTGATTGTTACATTTTTTCTTTTGTGTTGTTTTTTGGTGTTGGTGTTTTGTTTTTCTTGGCATGTCTGGATTTTTCCTTTCTGTGGTTTTTTCAGTTTTGTAACTTGGCTGAAAAATAGTTTTTCAGAGGCGGGGGTATGTTCTGGCCAGAGAATTCGAATTGTAGCTCCAGAATGCCAGACTGTGGTTCTGCAAATAGCAGGTTTGTGTTTGCGCCAGCACAAACCATCCTGCTTGCTTGGCATTCTGGATGTTTATTTGGCTTGATAAGCCGTGCCAATTGGTCAGGTGCTTGCAAATTCCAAGCAGCATTCCACTCTGAGTCTATGTTGAAATTGGTTCTAACCAAATCCTTTGCACTTGTAAATTGTTTGAGTGTCATGTGTGTGAATTATGAGTATAACAGCGTAAATAGTATTGAATTGATTTAATTTGAATCGGATTTGAATTTTATAAAGAATCCAGTCATAACCTGTCTATTCCCCGATTTTGTCCCACCCTGAACCTGACCAAAACACCTAATAAAGGCTTTGAATGGCGAGTAGTCAAGATTGGAATAAATTTGGTGAGTTTTTGCTCTTTTTTATTGTTCATTAATGCAGAGTTTAGATGTACAAATAACCTGGCTCAAATTCAAGATTAAATTTTGCCCCTTGTTTGTATTTGATTATTTAAATAGTAAATTACAGTCCTCTGGTAGCTCTAGCCTGAGCTTTGTTCAGAACACAATTACCTTGTGGATACTTTGAGTGCGTCAAATAACCTGAATAAATGTGTATGGAGGATCATAAATGATGAAAAAACTGGATCAAGGCAAACAAATGGTAACAGGTACATTGGTAGTATGAAAACAAAAGAGGGCAATGTTTTGAAAGAAGGGAACGAGAATTGTGAATATCTAAATAAGTTCTTCCAGGAGGTTGGCTCAAACATTGAAGACTCAGTTTTGGATGGTTTTACCCAAACATGTGTTGAAACAGAAAATGACTCAAGCCATACTGAAAAGATGGTTGTTGCTCCTTTCACAGAAACAGAAATTCTCAAATTATTGATTCGCTGAAGAGTAAGAGGGCAACTGGTCTTGATGGGATCTCAACTGTTGTTATAAAAAGTATTTAATTGCTCCATTAACAGTATTGGTGAATAAGTCCTTGAAGTCGAAGATAGTGCCAATCCACAAGAGTGGCGAAGAAAATCTGGCAAATAATTTTCGACCAATCACTATAGGGAATGCACTGGGTAAAATCTATGAAAAAGCAATGTTAATTCGTTTTGTGGAGCATTTGTTTCGAAATGGAATTTTATCATCCGAGCAACATGGATTTCAGAAGTATAAATCAACCAGGTCAGCCATTGCATCTCTTGTGGAGAATGTAATAGATAGAATGGATAATAATGAAAGGGCAGTGGGAGTTTTTCTCGATATGAGCAAAGCATTCGATTGTGTGGACCACACTATCTTGTTGAAAAAGTTTGAATATGTAGGAGTTACTGATGTGGAGCTTGAGTGGTTCAAATCCTATCTTGTGGGTAGAAGTCAGTGTGTGGAGATGACTAGAGAGGAAAATGAGCAAAAAATTAAATACAGATCAAATAATCTTAGAATAAAAACAGGTGTACCACAGGGTTCGATCCTCGGACCATTATTATTCATTTTATATGTTAACAATTTACCACAAATAATAACAAGTGGTAAGGTTTTGATGTATGCTGACGACACATCCTACATTTGTAGTGCAAAGGATGCAGAAAAATTAGAATTAGATACTTTTGTCAATGTACATGCCATAGCCCAATTCCTCAGTCAACATAACCTCAAAGTGAACGAAACTAAAACGCAGTTCTTGCAGTTCAAACATAGAAATAATTATAGAGATCTTGAAGAGATAAACGTTCAAATAAATGGAGTAAATGTTGAACAACCTCTGTCTGTGAAATTTCTAGGTGTCTTGCTGGACCTGAACTTGTCTTGGGATAACTATATTGATCATTTGTGCTGTAAAATATCATCTGGAGTGTTTGCACTCAGGCAGATTTCAAGATTAAGTACTGGGAGCACTATCTTAGCATGTACAGTATATCATGCCCTCACATAATATGCCCTCACATCACGTATATAATGTCACATATTTGGTATGCAATATTGGTTTGGGGGGGCTCCAGTCTCAAAAATTTAGATAGAATCTTTAGAATGCAAAAGAGAGCTGTGAGAGCGATTAAAGGTCTTAAGCCATTAGAGTCCTGCAGAGAGTATTTTAAAGATCTAGGACTACTAACTGTGCCTGCACTGTACATTTTCGAAGTGATCATGTATATAAGAGATAAAAAAATTATAAGAAACTGTGACATACATAATTATGACACTAGAAATAAGAGTAAATTTTCTGCACAATACCACAGGACAGCTCAGTATGAAAATAGGCCTTCTTATATGGGTATGAAATTTATGAGTAAACTGCCGTCAGCTTTGAGAGAAAATGAGAATAAGGATATTTTCAAAAAGCTATTGGAAAAATATCTAGCAAACGGGGTATACTACAGTATTCAAGAATTTATGGATGGAGAATGAGGCTTTTGGGAGGATTAAATTGCAATGTACATTGTGGAATGTGATGTATATAATATATGTTTATATGTATTCCTTTATTTTTTTGACAAATAGTCCTTGACGATTTCCTATACTCTTTAAAGAGTCTCCAGGGAGAAAATTTAATCAAATCAAATCAAATCACGCAAATTTTCATCACATGACCTGTCCAATTGAGCGTGCTATCCAGATGTAGACCTAGAAATTTTGTTTTAGTTTGATTTTTCATAATATCTACATGTTTTTCGGCAGGACGTCTACAGGAGAAGTAGTTTTGTCATCATTAAGTAATAGATTCTTTTCAATTAGACAATTTTTCAAAAGCAATATGGAGTCATTACATTTAGTTTTAATACTATTTATGTCTCTATCTGCTATGCACAAGGGGCTAATATCGTTAGCATACACACAAAACTTACTATCTATATTTATTAAGTCATGGACATATTTAGGTAACCTGTATACAAGTAGCATGTATAAACAGAAATGGGCCTAAAACGGTTCCCTGAGGTGAAGAGTAGTTCATATAACTTACATCAGATTCAATCTCATTTAGTTTATTATGAATAAAATGTGTAATATTTACATACTGCTCACGACCTGTCAAGTAAGATTGAATCCATTTGAGATCTTTACTCCTTTATACCATAAGTGTTTTCTAATAGTATTCTGTGATCTACAATATCGAACGCTTTGGTCAAATCAAGGAAGGCACCAACAACATTGTATCCTTTATCTAATTTTTCTAAAATGTGCTCAAAGTACTTAATTATTGCAGTTATGGTGGACTTGTTTTTCCTATACCAATGTTATTCCATGTAAAGCAGATTATTAGTTTCAAAGTAGTTCATAAGTTGCACTAGTACAGACTTTTCAAATATTTTTTCTAATGAAGATTGAATGGCCAGTGGTCTATAATTCAATGGATCGGAAGGATTCCCCTTTTTTATATACTGATATAAATTTCGACATTTTCAATTCATCTGGATATTTTCCTGATATAAGTGATGAGTTAATTACATGTAAAGGGGCTTGATAGGGATGATTTAGCTTCCTTGATAATTCTCATTGGTATTTCATCGTAGCCAGCTGACAACTTTGGTTTAATTTGGGCAATTGTTGTACTTAAGGCCTCCTTCTCAATAGTCCTGCATATAAAATTGGATTTAGTAACCCTTTGTACCCTATCAATTTGTGTGCCAGTTTTAATTAGGTTTGGTATGACCAACGATCTATATATACTAACTGGATAGCGAACAGAGTAGGCTTTGCCAGCCGAGAAACGGTCCGGCGCATTTTCAGCCATCCCCTCCACAAAGAGGCACATGAGTAACCTACTGCCAGACAGAGGCCTATGAACCATTAATAACTTTCATTGAAGCTCCAAAGGTCGAGCACCTTACATGGTGCCTAAGGTTCCTACATGTTCTGCATATAATTGCACCGACAGATTTAAGGAAGGAAGTGATATCTCATTTTATCAGTAGGTTGAATATATTTATTCTTTTATGTAGATTGAAATACCATTATTCTCACTATTCATTCAATATTACTACGTTTCATATTATTATTACTATTCATTCTTCCTATTCTATTATTTTTTCTACACCGAGTATATTCTGTAAATAGTTTATTTTGGCTATTGAAAATGAATAATTGTCCATTATCCAGTCATAGATTGTTTAATAATTACCAATTTTATTTTCCAGATTATGAAGGAATACATTTATGAACTTGCTGCACATATAAATTAACTGCCTTCTAACCACACTTAATCAGTCAAAGTTTGATACCGTAGACATCTATATACATCTCTTATATAACAATAATATCGAGCTTCGCTAGTTATTTATTTATTGATAAACAGAACACAATTCTTTTAAATGATTGGGGAAGGACTAACAGGCACAGCCCAAAAGTTTCTTTCCCAAATTTTTATTTATACACTATAAATAGTCCAAAAAGTAGGTTATGATTCTCACACTTGAATTCAGGTCCAATTTTCAGTCCAAAAATTTGAAAAACAGAAAAATTATAATTTAGATAGTTTACAACCAAATTGAATAACAAAATAACACTCACTAATCACTTAAAACTGTAATGAAACTGATTACAATTGAACTAGATAGATTAAACTTTATATTAATTGTAAAATTATTCAAATTTCATTGACCAGTATGATTATATCATTCATTTCATTAATAATTTTAATAGTAATTTCACTATTAAAATTTCATTTAAATTGAATTGTAGGTTACATGCTATATATATGTACTGCAAACACAAAATATGATATGATGTGTTTAATTATTGCTTAATAAATAAATATATTAATACAGAATATTACATATTTTGTTTTTACATGCTTTGTGTGTCTACAAAGTTGCCTTTTTATCAATAAGTAAGATTATTGAGAATATAAAGTGAATTTTTGTCACGAAGGGTTTGATAGTGCAATAGAAAAGCAAGGATAGCCTTCCAGCGCTGTGCCTTTCTTGCCTCTTTGTGGTGGAGAGGGAGCTCAGCCCAGCCGGACCGGCCAGCACAAAAGCTCCTTTCAAGTACAATATTTTTAAGATATATAATAGTATAGTATAATATACATATATATTAGATACCTCATATGGATTCACTATATAATATCATTCCTTTCAAGTACAATATTTTTAAGACCTTCTCCTTCATGTTTCTAGTCTCGTTATTCACTATTTGCCAGATTGTCCTATTTACACTTTTGTAGACTTTTTCATTTTAGAGTGATAGTAGTATTTTTTCTTACTTAAAATAGTTTTTGTAAAGCTTATTCTGTGCTCCTTCAATGTTTCCTTGAGATTAGGATAACATTTATCTTTTTTGTATAACTTATTTATTTTAAGAAGCTCATCATGCTCATCAACAACCTTATCATCAACCCAATCTTTAGTTTTCCTTTTTTTACAATTCTACTACGAGGAAAATGCCAATAAAGATAATACTTTCTACTTGTATGCCGCTACAGCCCATGGTGAGCCTTGGCCTATCAACCTCCACGCATCACTATCGTTTACTATGCCTCTCCATCCCCTCACTCCCAAACTCTTAACATCATTCAACACCTCATCCAGCCATCTTCTCCTGGGTCTCCCTCTGTGTCTCCTATTGTAAAGCCTTTCCCGCATCACAATTTTAGGGATTCTGCCCGCAGTCATCCTTTCCACATGACCCAACCACCTGATTCTTTGAGCCTTTATAAATCGAACCATGGTCTGTCCTTTCCAATTCCTTGGAACGGATTCACCATACCAACCCCTGTCGTACTGGGCCATAAATTTTCTGCAGTACTCTTCTTTCAACCAGTACTTTTCTTTTATTTCTTCTTCTTGACCAACTGGAAGGCCAAAAACTAGATGGTGCGACCAGGTCCGGAAAGATATGAGGAGGATGAGTCTAAAAGAGGAGGACGCGGGTGACCGAAACTTCTGGAGAGGCTTAGTTGACGAGCCTAAGTACCGACTGGGGTACGAGTGGCCACCGCAGTAAGTAAGTACTCTTCTTTCAAATACATGGAGTTTGTTTTTATATGTCTCTGCCATTGTCCATAATACTTTAGTGTATTATAAAAGTGAGTGATCGCTTGGCAAATAATTTTTTAAATTGCAACTCAAATTGCTACCGTAGCTGTCAGCCAAAATAAAACGTTTTCCTGATAAATATTATGTCTAGTGTTTAATTCCCCAATATGGTCGTTATTACTCTTCAAATATGTAGCAGAACGGAGGTCGATAATCATCTGCTTCAGCTTACTGGTTTCTTCAATCAACTTGAAATAAATCAACAGCCTCATAGATCTAGGACCTCAGGTTTATTTCTTGATATAAAAAAGCTTTTGTTCAACATAATATCCTGTTAGATAAATTATATGTTGCTGGTATTCGTGAAGTGGCAATCATGTGGATGAAGTCTTACCTCTCATGCAGGAAGCAGTTTGTGTCAATTGGAAATTTTAAAAGTGAGTTAGCATCAGTTGAATATGGCGTTCCGAAGGGATCGGTGTTGGGTCCAATATTCTATTTCTTGCCTATATCAATAATCTGTTTTCCAACACATTCAATGGATCTCTAACATTGTTCGTTGACGACACAGCATTGGCATATTCAGCCAAAAATGAAGTAGAATTACAGGAGATGATCCATATTGATCTTGTGGATCTCCATTGCTGGTTTGATTGCAATAAATTGGCACAATGCAACTGAAACCTGCTATGTAAATTTCTCATTATCAGCCCCATTTCATTTTACCAATTCAATCAAATATCATAAGATTGGCTGTAACCCTTCAACTTGTAGCTGTGATGTAATTCAACAATTAGATTCAATTAAGTATTTGGGATTAACTCTGGATTATGGTTTGACGTGGTATTTACATATACAAAAAATCAGGATGTACCTGTTATATTTGATAAGGAGATTCTATCAAAGCCATTTTTTTCTGTGAGCATTTTACGTGTCGTGTATTTTGCTTTTTTCAATTGCAGGCTGGAATATTGAATTTCATGTTATGCATCTACTTTCCTATCGCATTTCAAAAGTCTTATAATTCTCCAGAAATCAGCGATTATATTAATTCAAGGTGTAAATAGAAGAGAACATACTTTCCAATTTTTAAGCTATTGGGAATACTCCCCTTGAGATATATTTTCGTCCTAAAGGTATTGTCCCTGTTTTACAGAATGAGTGGTAGTATAGGACAACTGGGCCTAACTGTTCGACCTGTTCGACTGTTTGAACTGTTAGGACCGACTGGGCCTAATCATGAAATAAATCATCCTGTGACTCACCAATCAGCACGGTCCATGTTGAAGTACCAAAGCCAAATTCCACTACATTTCAAAGATGTTTCCTATTTCTTGGACCAAAGTTTTACGTCATGTGCATCAAAGTGCAGTCACCAGCCAAGTTCCGCCGTCAGTAGATTCACAATTTGGGCTCGAGCAAAAACCAGTCTGAGTTGAGCAATCCATCATTTCACTTTCAGTGAGCTCTACAATTTTTATATCGCTTGCAATTGATCTGTTTATAGCAGCGTCTCTCTGCAATGATACAACTGTCTTTATCAGCAACATTGTTTGCTCTCCAATATTATTGAAATTCTCAGCTATAGTGAGGTCCACGTTATAATGACAGTGTTTGATTGGCAATTGTGTTGCTATCCTTGTCTATCATTCAACAAAGCGGATAGTGCTATCTCTTTCTCGCTTTGCTCTGTTGCCAGATCGTTTTTAACAATGTAGAAATATAATTAATTAACAAAATATTTAATCTTGATTATGGAATCATTGAAAACATAATTTCTTGATTTAAAATGTAATTTATTATTTTAAACGAGAATGAACAGTTAATATTAAATCAATAAACCGGTATCAGTTACCCTCCAAGAAGGCATTGAGAAGACAGAGGATCGACAACGTTGTTATAATATCTTTCTCCACTGCCATTATAAACGTGTACCTCACTATAGAAAAAATACTGCTGTGTAAACATGAGCTTAGTCAGTCATAGGGAGTAATAACTATCTCATTGCAGGTTCGGGTAGGTGACAGTGCAGTGTAGTCTACGCATATCTATGCGCCTCCCAGGAGCTATAAAACTGAACTTAATTCACCATTTCTGCTATTAAGTTGGTATAACTGGCTCTACCGTACCCTAACCCCTCCCCCTTCACAGAAACTGGCTCATAATTTCCTCCCATAATGGATTTACGACATTCAAGCCAAAGCCTGAGTTTGATGGGAAATTCTGCCAGAAATGTAATACCGAAAGAAAATGTTTTTTTTTAAGATAAGTACAATGTCTTGTCTCAAAAAGCTTTATACATATATACATAATTGTTTTAAAAGTTTATACTTTTTAATGGAATAGAGCAGGAGATAACCATATCTATAAAAGCAAATTATTGCATCAACATGCATTTGAATTTCAAATGATTTTTTTTCATCACTTCATAGTTAGCGGGTACTCAAAAATATTTCATAGTAGTCCAGGCAATGAATGCTCAAAAAAGGGTAGAGAGGGAAAAGTTTGGAAGACAATTTTTGACCCCGTAGTTCTGTTTAGGGTAGTAAGGAGGTAAACATATGAAAAGTCCCCACCCCAACATCGAAAATCATATCAAAAGTCTCCAACAATGCATCGTGAAAATGAATTCTCACCGTAGATTTGTAGAGATTTGTTTTTTCTTCAATTTGATGTATTATTTCACTACTTAATGTTTTCCTTCTATTGTTATAGCAGATTCAATATGGGGGGTGAAATTTTCAACTCTGCAACAAGTTGTTGTGTTGACTAAGTTAGTGTCAACTTAGCAGTTCCACACCTTCAATAGACGGGCTAGAGATGCGTATTTTGGCTATGTTTACCTCAAAACTAGTCTTCATTAAGCTACAAAGTCAAAAATTATTGTGTACCAGATGTTCCAGACTCAAATTTCATTGACAAGTGATCAATATTATTACAAAATTAAAATTTCACCCTCCACATTGAATCTGCTATAACAATAGAAGAGAAACATTAGGTAGTGAAATAATACATCAAATTGAAGGAAAAAAAAGCTCTACAGATCTACGGTAAGCATTCATTTTTACGATGCATTGTTGGAGAGTTGTAGGCCCTGAAACATCAAAAAATATGATTACAAGCTGTTATTCTAACAATTTTACACTTTTAAGAGCGTATATCTCGAAAACTGTTGGAGATATCACAAATCACCACAGTACAAATATTGTAGAGAATTTATTAAATTTCATTTCTGGATAGTTATTCATGTCTTTTGAACGCATTCTTCTCAAAATAGGAGCGTGTAAGCAAAACACTGAAAAATGCAACTATTAAACCACCCTCATCCCTTTAGCACAAGAAGTAGGGACTTTTGATATGTTCACCCTCTAACTGGTCCCAACAAAGCTGCGAAGTCAAAAAATGTGTTCAAAACATTCTCTCCAAATTCCTTTGTCAATTGGTCTATTTTTGCATAGCTGAAGATATCACACTCAACACTGAAGCTGCTGCAACAGTGGGGATGTGCGTAAACTTGTGAAATGATACATCAAGTTGACGAAATTTGATGCTCTATAAGCTCATGATCAGCATGGATTTTTATCGTTATAAGAGCAAAAATAGCAAAAAATTGAAGGAAATGCGTTTTTTCAAAAATGTCAAATCTTTTAGATCGGATATCTCGAAAAGTTAAAAAGATATAGAAAAAGTTGTGGGATCAATATTGTAGGAAATTGTGTAAGCTTTAATTTCTCATAGAATAGTCATGTCTGTAAAATGCATAATTTCCTAGTTATATGCGAGAAACCAAAAAATGTTACCTTGGAACCACCCCCTTAGCACAGGGGGTAGGGATGGGGACTTTTGATATGTTTACTTCCTCACTACCCTAAACAGAACTGCGGGGTCAAAAATTGTCTACCAAACTTTTCTCTCTGTAACACTTCGTTGACTGGGCTATAGAAAATGTTTCTCAATCTCCTACAACTATGTCTACAATGAAATTTATTTATTCACACATTCGATGAGATACAAATCATGTGGATGATTTGGAAAGGAGCAACAGACTTAGCTCAAAACTGATCCTTTCAAAAAACGTAACGGTAGATTATGTTTCATCACTTCAATCAATTTGAGTCCAAAATATACGAACTAGGAATTTGGAATCTACAAACAGAATAAAAACAAATAGGAAACTCGAAAGCAGTATTATATTCCTCTGATCACTCACTATAAGCACATTATTTTATTTCTCTATGCTACAATCCTCTATGTTCAAATGTATTACTTACACAAATTTGAAAAAATTGGAATTTTCAACAGTTTCGTGTTTTTTTAGGCTTGTTTCTTGCTTGTTTAAAATATGTCCTTTTATACACCTTTGATCTGTTCAATGAGAGCAAAGAATAAAGTTGCTCCTATTGCCAAATAAATTGATGAATTTCCATATCAGACGAAAAGAATGATGATGATGATGATTCGGTGCATGGAAACAAAGAGGAAAGAGTAATATTTTATCTAAGGTGGAAATGAATGGTAGATGTGGAGTTTGAAACAAATGTTATTATCGTGATGTATCGATACGCCGTTTACGAACTAATACTGATATCAAATCAGCTACATTGAGTCCAAACAAAAAGATGTTTCTCATTATTATTCAAATAAAACTACTAACATAATGTAATACGAATTTTCATGAAAGAGCTTTATAAATAAACCTTTGGAATCTCAATAAAAAATTGGCGTGGATTGAATTTTTTATCTAACATGTATCCGTTTTATAATGAAACAATACTAATTACAAGACATACGGAATACAGTATTGGACGTAGTGCGAGTCGAGTCGGAGCAAAGTAAATACACAAATTATTCTAGGGATATTCTACACAGGAAATAAGACCTATCGATCACCCATCCATGAAAGGTCTTGAGCGCTCGTAATGATAAACCAGATACCACGCGGTTAATCACTCCTTTGGTGAGTCGGTGACCACGTGATTGTTTTGGTTAGTTCCATAGAGGCGGGCGGGGGCGGGAGGGCTTAGTTCACTGCGGGGGCGGCAAAACCAAATGCGCCGTCGCAAAAGAGACAGAGAGAGAAAGAGTGAAAGAGTTAAGGAGACGGCGATCGATCCCTTGCCGCCACTATTCTGCCTGCCAAAAGGACATAGCGTCCGCAGAGCACGGACGTAACAGTGGAATATTTTACGATGAATAAAACCATTGGGCTGGTGCCTCACTACCCACTGAGACATATATCTGCAACATTTCAGTTGAAACGAAGATAAATCAAATGCTAGTTCAAACCCGGAATTTAGCACATTTAGAATTGAGGTTATGCAAAGGCTAATAATAAACTTTCTACTGGTGATATCTTTCAATTTTTTTCGATTTGTATATCATCAAGCTATCAAAATTAAAAAGTTTTCTCAGGAAAACATTTTTTCGATCATTACTTTTTCAGATATGAGCGCCTAAAGTTCAAATTTTTGGGACAGAACATTTCAAATTCGGTAAGAGATAAATCCATGAGATTTAGACGATAAATTCTTCATGGTATTGTTGATTGAATAAAACAAAAAATGTTGAGAAAGTTATTCAATTTACCAAAAATAGCTTTTAGTTGAGTTAATTGATTATGAAAACACAAATTTGAAATTGTCAACCACTTTAATAAAAAGTGGTTGGTAAAAACTTTTTACTTTAGTTTACTTTACTTTAGTTTTTACTTTAATAAAAAGTGGTTGACAATTTCAAATTTGTGTTTTCATTATGGAAAAGTACCACATCACTCACAACAAACTGTAAGGTTTATAAATTGAGTTAGTTGAGTTGAAAATTCCGTCAGCAGTGATGTTGGCCGCTGAACAGGAGACGGGGGGAGGGCACTTGTCGACATGCTGCGTCTGTCGACTGATGAGGTGCGCACCTTTCACGTCTTCTACGACCACTTTTAGTTTAGTTATTTTTAGTAAATTGGATAAATTTCTCAAAAATTTATATTTAAAAAAAATTGTTTTATTCAATCAACAATACCATGAAGAATTTATCGTCTAGATCTAATGGATTTATCTCTTACCGAATTTGAAATGTTTGGTAACAAAAATTTTAACTTTAGGCGCTCTTATCTCAAAAAGTAATGATCGGAAAAAATGTTTTCCTGAATAATGATAGCTTGATGATATACAAATCGAAAAACTTGGAAAAATATCACCAGTAGAAAGTTTATTTTTAGACTTTGCAGAGCCTTAAAGCGAGTAGATGGTGCCCTGAGTAGCCTACTCCTGTTGTTTTACTGGACGGATCAACCACATCGTTAACTACTGTACATATTATTAACAACAAGCAAAAATACAAGAATATATTGGTGGCTTTGGCAGACACTTTCATAATAAAGTAGCAGTTTTTGGGAGAACAGATAGGCTAGAATTTTTTGCTATTTTGAAATTCTAAACAAAACATTAAATTGCCTGACCACTTTGAAATTTAGAAATAATACATCATCCTAAAAATCAATTTCATAGTCAGTTTATTTTAAACTGTTGAAACTAATCGAAATAACAATATTTGATCACAATATCATGAATTCATGTAAAATACAATATAGAAAATTATTTTGTTGCATCACTTTTTGCTATTAAAAAGAACGACTAGCAGTCAGATTTTGTGTCGTAGGTTGTCTATAACATCACTTAAATCAGTGACTTTATTATATAAAATTCAAAGTACAGTAATTTATGTAATAATTATTATTGGACGTAAATCCAAAGTTAAATGCTGTAAACCAACCGGACGACAATGAGTGGATTCAGTGCAATTCACCGGAAAAAGTTTTCTTTCTTGAGTCACCAAATTGTTTTTTTTTTTCAAAAATGTGAAATTATTGGTAATAGGTCAACACCAGGAAGGACACTCACTTTTTCCTTGAAAAGAATCAACAATGCTGAGCAGATGAGCCTTCAACACATAAAAGCAATTTTTCCGAAATGTATTCCCCAAACTTGCGCTGAAAGCCCTACAGGACAAACCGATCTGTCCTAACCGATCCTACATCCGTTGAGCCGTTCCAACTAACGACCCATCGCTACAAGCACTGCCTTCTTCAGCTAATCTTCCAGTTTCCTCCACAGCTCCATCATTGCTCAGTCAATAACGATAACGTGTAAAAGCCATTCTCACCTGGCCTACTTCTTGTTGAACAAAAGGCTTTTCCGAATTGACTCGCGTGCTCTCTCTCTCTCTCTCTCTCTCTCTCTCTCTTGAGGGGTACCTCAAGTACCCATTCTGGGACCTCTCCTTTTTTCTATTTACGTAAATAATGTACCCATGATTCTCTCATTCTCATCTTATCACATGTTTGCTGATGATCTGATTATGAGTAGTGTACATTTGAGAGTTCTGCACAAGACCAGTAGGAGATGAGGGGCGTGGCCTAAAACCTCACCCCCTTCCACCCCTCCTCCCCCTAGCCCTAGTGTGGGCCATTTTGGCCACACCCCCTGGCTTCCTATTGGTTGGGGGTGTGTCCAAAATGACCGATTTACCCCCTCCACCACCCTGCTCATCAGTAAGCCATTTTGCCCCCCACCAAAGCCCCTCCCCCAACCAATGGGAAGGCGGGAGGGCATGTCCAAAATGGTGGATATTCCCCCTCCACCCCCCTGCCTATAAGTCAGCCATTTTGCCTCCCACCCCAACCAATAGGAAGGCAGAGCACCCCCTCCTGTCAGCCATTTTGCCCCCCTGACCACCTGTCACCAATATTTCTTTCTTTTTGTATCATTTGCTGCTGGTGGTCTCCTACCACTGAACATTCTTTTCAGAAACAACTCTTGTACCTGATCAGAATCCAAATTATGCTGTCTAGCTTCACTCATGTCAAAGATGAACCTCTTTTTGACATATTGTGCAATCAAATAGTATGAAAAGTTGAACAACTGTTCATGTAAATAATTCTGAAAATCCTCACCCTTCATAATCATCTGCTTAATGTCAACTTTTAATTTGTCACCTAGTGCTAAATGTTTACCATCAAGTTGCTTTTGCATGTCCACAAACATACCATTAATTGCAGTTTGTATTCTGAGTACCTTCTGATTAAACTCTTGCTTGTTAATAGAGTTATATTCAGTTTGTGTGAGTAGACTCTCTTTTAAATCTGTCAATTTCTTTTCTAGCAAATCTGTATCAACATGTTTCAAACTATTGTTCTTATGTTCTTACTTTGTTTTTCACATAATGATTTCAATTCATCTGATTTTTGATCAAACAATGACCTACTAACATACTTTACTTCAATTTCATCACTAATTGATTTTGATAGGGTTTTCAATTGTAAATCAAAATTCTGTTTTTGCTGTGCT
This sequence comes from Nilaparvata lugens, assembly GCF_014356525.2. Classification (NCBI taxonomy): domain Eukaryota; kingdom Metazoa; phylum Arthropoda; class Insecta; order Hemiptera; family Delphacidae; genus Nilaparvata; species Nilaparvata lugens. The sequence continues at coordinate 33,339,213 of NC_052508.1, read as the reverse complement.
ATTTCCTTCAATATATCAAACATTGTATGTAATTTACTTACAAACACTTTCTTTGTAATTAAATCAGCCTGTAGTTTTTGGAATATATTAGTTGATATTGCAAGTAATTTGCTGTCTAGATATTTTTTATCTACCAACGATGAATCAGTCTGCAATCTAGTGTATATATTTGATGATATTTCAAGCAATTTACTGACCAAGTATTCTCTGTTCACCAGCAGTGATGGATCAAACTGCAGTTTATTGAATATATTTGTTGAAATTTCCTGTAATTTACTGTCCAAGTATTGTCTGTTAACCAGCAGTGATGGATCAGACTGCAGTTTATTGAATATATTTTTGTTGAAATTTCCTGTAATTTACTGTCCAAGTATTGTCTGTCAACCAACAATGGATCAGACTGTAATTTAGTAAATGTATTTGATGATATTTCAAGTAGTTTACTGTCTAAATATTCTCTACTTGCTGCCACCAACGACAATGTTGATTCACAACCACTGTTTACAGCTGCTGCTGCTGCTCCTGCTGCTGCTGCTGCTGTATGATTACTATTAAACACATGATTTGTTCGACCAAAGCAATCTATTGCACTACTACTCACAGTACTACTTGCCATCTCTGTAAAGTTTTAAATACATACTAACTACTGCTGCTGCCGCCGCCACCTAATATAATACCACTTTCTTTGAGTTCTTCAATAATTGAAGCTATTTCAACAGTATGTGATCTATTTCCTGCCTGCTGTGATAAAATTATAATATTTAATCTGTCAATCAGTTCATTTGGATCATCCCAATAGACATATTGTCGACTAGTAGATTCATTTCTTATAAAACCCATACCACTAACAGCAGCAGCAGCAGCAGCATCACCAGCAATGTTCTTCCTCAATCTTTTCTTTGTTTTCCTACTTGCTGATGGGAATAAAGATTGAATAATTTGTGATTTGTAGCCTTTATTTCTTTCAACATAGCCACAACAATCTAAATGAGCAGATGTTAGCTGTAGTATATTTCAATATTTTATCAAATCATGTTTGGTGTACATTTTCATGTCAGGCTGTTTTTTAAAGAGAAGTTCACACAAACCAACTGTTAAACTATATTTATTATTATTGTCGATAATTAAATTAGCATTGTCAATAATAATTTCCTTTGTACCCATAAAGTATGGGTATATGGGAAGTATATATTCATTATCGACACTGTCATAATATATACCATAAGATATACAATTATTTAGTGTGAGTTTTGCTAGCTGGTAGAGATTTAAAAATTTGAAATTTCTGAGATTTAAAAATTTGAATGTTGGGAAATTTTTATGCTAGCTGTTGGAAGTCTGCCTGCTGGCCCAGCAGGTGTTAGAGGTGTGACAGATGCAACTGGTGGTGGTCAACAAAGAAGGGGGACAAAATGGCTGACTCAGGTGGGGGGGTGCCTTCCTATTGGTAGGTGGGGCTGACTGGGTGGGGTGCACTGCCTATTGGTTGGGGTGGGGGGCAAAATGGCTGACTAGGTCTGGGCTCTGCCTTCCTATTGGTGACAGGTGGTCAGGGGGGCAAAATTGCTGACAGGAGGGGGGGCTCTGCCTTCCTATTGGTTGGGTGGGAGGCAAAATGGCTGACTTATGGGCAAGGGGGTGGAGGGGGAATATCTACCATTTTGGACATGCCCTTCTGCCTTCCTATTGGTTGAGGGAGGAGCTTTGTTGGGGGGCAAAATGGCTGACTGATGGGCAAGGGGGTGTAGGGGGGTGTTGAGGGGGGAAATCCGCCATTTTGGACATGCCCCTGTAACAATAGACATTGTTACAATTGTGAGTGATGAGAATTATGCGAATTAGCCTGAGAAGTTAGCCTGTTGTGAAAATGGATTTTGCTGTTTTGCTTTTCTGCGTTGTGTTGTGTTGACTCTGTAAGTGTGTGCATAGAAGCTATGATCCTAAGAATAACAACAATTTTCCTGGAGTATCAGCTTAGTTCATGACCCTTGCTTTTCTGCGTTGTGTAGTGTCGACTCTGTAAGTGTGTGTGTAGAAGTTGTGGTACTGAGAAGATCAACAATTTTCCTGGAGGAGCAGTCTGGTTCATGACCTTATAAGGCAAGGAATTTATAGCTGTCAAGGAAAAATAGCTGTCACTTGGTGGGAGAATGTATCTTAAATTGTAGTTGTAACGTTCCTTTCTATTGGTGGAAATTTTTCTAGAAAATAGTAACTGCCAATCACAGTTAACGTTGGTTAGGTCTATCTAGTATGGATGATCACTCAGCTGTCCACCTCAAGACGAGAAAAGTGAAGTGGATTCACTCAGCGTCTGGCCTCCGTCATAAGCAGTACAAAATGTAGTCTGATCAATATTTTGTATTAATCATGGCTTCCATGCCAGCTTTAGGCCTTTTTAGTATTTGGCTCTGGAACCTTTTGTTCCAGTAGCATTTTTAGTTTTTTCCGTCTCAGTAGTTGCTTTAATTGAGGAGAGAGAGAGAGTATCAAATTGTCACCTCACAATGGAGATTTTTCTCCTATAACTGCTACTAAAGGTATGTCATAGATTTATAATATAATTAAGGAAATGATTATCGATGAAAGCTTCCATCAGAGTGTTAAATTTGTTGTGATAAATACATTTGAGTGTAATATGTAGAAATGTAGAGTACCTATTAGAAGAAGGAATTGAGAATGATATTTTTGATTTTAAATTATTTTTGAAGAGGAAGCTATCAACCTAAATTTCAATTACTGTTGTTTAAATCCAAATTGACTGATGTTTATAGTATATTATTATGAGTTCTATCAGTATTTTGTTATAGATTTTATTTGTCTTTTTGATTCTAATGAAAAGCTTTCTTGATTATTTAGGAAACACCTATCATGTAATTTATTCTTTTAAATTACACCATATATGTAATTTATGTGAGAGAACTGACTAAACTAACAACAATACTCGAAATACCTTATTATGAAGTAATTCAATCAACTTGTGAATTATGTAGGCCTATTATGGAATACTACGTACTCATCGCTTTGTGTATAGGGCATAACCATGATTACAAATAAATTCTTTTCTGTTAAATCAAGAGATTGAAGTAGGTAATGTCTATTTATGTTTTAAAGTAATAAGTATTGATTTGAGTTTTATATAACCTAAAGCAGGTTGATTTTATTATATTACTGAAGTTAAGTTAATTTGTATTATCCTAGTTCTTTTTTTTTTATTCTAACAGCGGTGTAAGTATGGGAACATCAAAGTATGGGATCAACGTACAAATCCATCAATTTATGGGTTCATGAACGTGTGTCTTTAAGCCGCTGAGACACCTCTGAATCGATGGCCGTCCTAGAAGCTTGGGGTATGCTGTCTCCTGTCCATCTGGACATGTAGAGCTCGATCACCGAGCCTAGATTCAAATTGAAGAAACAGCTATGAGGTAACAACCTTTTTCCAAATTAAACGAACGTCCCAGGAACTCCGGATGTGACAGAATGGGTTTTTAATAATTATAGACTTTCAAAAAAGGGGAAGGGTGTAAAATGTGCGGAATTAGACTTTTGTTAAATCGTAATTTTGAGATATTATTGGGATTGGATAGTTTACTAATTTTATTAATTTTGGTTTGAGTAATAGATTTTAGGTTGTATCTTTACATTGAAATGTGAGGCCATATTTTCTCTGTAAGGATCCAGCTGGGAATTTCAGTTTTCTTTAAATTTATATTTTAATCTACTAAGCTACTAAAGGTGAATTAGTATACAAAATGTTTAAAGGTCCCTTATTGATAAATTAATGTTTTAAAATAATTCTCATCTTAAAGTTGTAAAGGATCAAATGAAGTTTCAAGGACCCTAACCTTTTCTAAATTTGTTTTGATGACATATAATTTTTGAATAGTTTTTCCAAGGTAGTATTCCATGATGTGATACTTGAGGAATGTTTGTCTTTGCAGCTTTCATGATATAAAGATACAGAATAGTTATTATTGGGATCATTAATATTTAATAATGTTTTGATAGTGTTTTAAAGTTTCCAAGTGTGTTCTAAATTTGATGTTCTAAGAATTTTATGGATTTTATGTGGATCTTTTCTTAAAATATTTATTGTCATTTATGATTAACTTCTGAGACATATCTATGATAATTTTCAATAATTGTTCTTTTGAAATTAGAGTCCTTTAAGCTTCTTATGATTCAATCTAAAACGTTTTCAAATGTAGAGCATACAGGGTAGGTTATTACCGAATTATCTATATCAGAGATAACTTTCTAAATTTAGTAATTTTATTTTCGGTTTTCATGATTTAACTTCTTTGTTTTATTAATTGTTGAATTTAACTGTAAGAGGTGACAATATAGTTGATATCTTCTCTCTATTTCATTGTCTCTCTTCTCATTTCTGGATTCCCATTCTCTAGCGCTAGGTATGTTTATCAAGTATCCCTTTTATTAAGTTATATTGTGTGTGCTTCTAAATTCTAAATTCCAAATTAACTTTCCAAATTCATAGCACAGCACAATTCGCTGCGCCACTCTGCTACTTTTGCTCTTTTTATTGACTTATTATGTTAATTTCAAATCAGTTTATTCATAAAATTGATAAACATTCTTATGACTAATGAATGCTTGATTCCAGAAAATAATGAGTATTGAAGTTTGGAGCAGCATACAAATGCTGAAGATAAACTAATTGAAGTTGAATTTTTTATTATTTTATTAATGTGATTAATATTAAGATTTTCCCTGTCTGTGTTTCAATTTAGCTGTGATGCCCTGGCTCAAGGCATTATACTGGTGTAGGGACAATTTTATTTTTTGAGATTCTTATAGGAAATGTTAGGGATAGTCAGAAATTTAGTGGAAGTCATGACATGTCAGAACAATGTATGGTAGTGATAGTAGCACTGCAGATTGTGGTCTGGATAATTGGCGGTAGAGTTGAAGTAAGGTTAGATTTGAGCAGTACACCAGGATAATAATAATTGATTGATTTAGTTGAATTTATTTTGTTTGTTTGAGTTTTGATTTTGTGTTTAAATTAGTCCTTGCATCTTCTAATGAAAACCTAATTTCAGTGTTGCATCAAAGACCACCAAGTCTTGTGAATGGCGATTTTGCGTTTGATTGAGCTGATAGACGATGGCTGCAGTGTTGAGTCTTGATGTTGTCCATGATGCTGATCTTCAATAGCAGGTCTGGTGAGCCAACATACTGTAAGGTTGGTGCCGAGACAAATTGTCTATCCTTTATTATATTTTTTTTTTTAAATGTTCATCCATCAAAATAGAGTTATGGAATTTTAGTTGTTTGATAATATTTCATTGTTAGGGTCAGTAATGTGCTATAAAAATATAGGGTGTATTTTGTGGTCTGGCATTGTGAAGAGAGTTGTCAGATTTGATAGGGTTTGTTAACGTTTCCTTTAGGCTGTGGTAATTTTTTTGGGGTTTAGATAGGTAGATGTAGAAATCTTATCTGTTGAAGTTGTAGTTTTGTTTGATGAATTAAGTATCTGGAGTGAGTGTCGCCAGTTGTAAGGGGCACTACTCAGATGAGGTCCATATGACAAATCAAGGTTAATAGCTGGGACTATTCTTGTTGTATTTGTGGAATGGAAGATAGAATTTTAGCAAAAGGTACTCAGAGTAGTATGAGCTAAAATTAGGTTTTATTCTGGTGACTGGTGTGGTTCCTTTCTGAAGATTTATGGGGGTCTGAAGAAAATAGATGGAATGCTAACCAAGATCAGGATTTTTTTTTTTGAAATTTTAGGGTAAGCCTCAGTTGAAAGGTTCGTTAGATTGATAGCTGGGAATGGCCACAATACACTGTCAAAATTTATTATCTAATTTCTTGGGATAAAATTTATCTAAATAATGTGGGTAGTGAAAGTCTAAAGTTTTATTTAATAGGAAAAAAGGTTATATTATTGATAAGTCAATGTGAATTTGAAATAAGTATAATAAATGAGAGAAAGATTGAGAAAAGTTTAATTGGGATTTTGTAATAATTAATAGTATACTGCTATAGTTAATTTGGTGATGCAGACAGTGGAGAGTAATTTATTTCAATACAGAGAAATTGGGGAAATTAAAAATAAATAAATAATATTTGAATTGTATGGTGATAATTAATTATGAGAATTAATTTTACTAGGTGATAGGATAATCGATTATTTTTTGCAGTATTGTGAGGATGAATAAGAGAGATTCAATATAATATTATGATGTTGGTTTAGTATATGGTGACCATGAATTTCTAGGAATCTTTTATGATGGGTAATAATTAAGTGAAGAATAATTGAATAAGATAGACAGGATATAGAATCATGTCCTATAAAAAATAAATTGCAGCAAAGTTGATTAATATTACAAGAGGAAAGAAACGGGAAATGTAGAAGAATAGGAAAGGTAGTTCTTTAATATAACATTAAAATGGAAAAATTATTAAATGAAACAAAAATAGAAAATTGGATTTAATTTTTCACAACTTTTATGATAAAAAAAAGGAATATGTAACGGGGAAATGGAACAGGTTTCTGTACTATAGAATATGGAGATTTTTTTTTTATTAATCTTGAGAAAATGCTTATGTTGTTTGCTTTAGCTTGTCTTTGTCAATGGAATTCTTAAAATAAAGGTTTGAGTTTCTGAAGGTTCTTCATTGAGTGTGGTAGGCAGTATAAAATTTTGTTCAAATATTTTTTGTGGAGCTTAGTTCAGTTATGTACTAGTCGATAGTGGAAAATTTTCTTTATGATATGGTTCAGTGTCTGTTATCATGATCATTGGCCTAGGCGTTTGTACTATCATATTTCTTCATGTGCTGGAGAAATGAGTTTAATTGAGTATACAAGGAGAAGATAGTAAGTAGTAATTTGATGTGTTGAGAGAATATTGTAGTAAGTTATTTTTTTGAGTTGCCAAGGTCCATTAGTTGTGATACTGTGGTTTTACCAAGGTGATAGGAAGCACAAATAGTAGGTATACTGGTGTAT